>NC_092414.1:87732185-88034496 GCF_040894005.1 Engystomops pustulosus | reverse complement strand
GGACATGGGGGAGGTGGGTGCTGGGGCTGTGTGGGACATGGGGAGGGGATGTGGGGGTGCAGGCTGTGTGTGACATGGGGGGGATGTGGGGGTGCGGGCTGGTGGGACATGGGGGGGTGCGGGCTGTTGGGACATGGGGGGGTGCGGGCTGTGTGGGACATGGGGGGGGGTGCGGGCTGTGTGGGACATGGGGGGGGGTGCGGGCTGTGTGGGACATGGGGAGGGGATGTGGGGGTGCGGGCTGTGTGGGACATGGGAGGGGATGTGGGTGGCGCTGTGTGGGACATGGGGAGGGATGGGGGGTGGGGCTGTGTGGGACATGGGGAGGGGATGTGGGGTGCGGGCTGTGTGGGACATGGGGGGATGTGGGGGTGCGGGCTGTGTGGGACATGGGGAGGGATGTGGGGGTGCAGGATGTGTGAGGAGGAAGGAGCCGTGGGGGTTGTGGATGTTGTTTAAATATTTTGGTCCTTTACTATTATGAACTTTTCTTAAATTCTTCTCTTTCAGATCAGTGACTGCGTTGAGGATGAGATTTTTTGTTTTATTTGCGATGGTCAAATGGTTATTTTTTTTATTTTATTTTTTTAATAATGTTGAAAAAAAAAGCTAAATTACATATTGCAGTCACCAGGTTTAAAGGAAACCTACCATTTAGAATGGCCGGGGTAAGCTGTAAGTACCGGGCACCAGCTCAGGGTGAGCTGGTGCCGGTACTTACTTTCGTTAGTGTTATAAACCGCGGTATTGCGGTTTTAACACTTTTAAACTCTAGAGCAGAACAGGCTTTGGCGCTGCGTGCGCTCGATCGTGCACGCGCCTACATAGGAAATGACGGAGACGTTGCGGTCGCACGCAGCGCCGAAGTCCCTTCTGCTCTAAAGTTTAAAAAGTGTTAAAACCGCGATACCGCAGTTTATAACACTAACGAAAGTAAGTACCGGCACCAGCTCACCCTGAGCTGGTGCTCGGTACTTACAGCTTACCCCTGCCATTCTACATGGTAGGTTTCCTTTAATAAAGCAGCAGCATTACCAGGGTAGGAGCCCCTGCTGACCCCAGCCTGCACCCACCCCAGTGCGTCACCCTCAGATCATTACACTTGTGGTGGTAAGAGGGGGGAGTTTTGATCTTTTTTTGTTAGTCGCCTCTGATGGTATGAAAATAAAAGCACTAATACCTCAGTCCTCATCTCCGCTCCAGCATGGAGGTTCTGGTCTCTGCTGACCTCTGAGTGTGACAGGAGGGGCCGCGTGTGACTAGAGGGCAGAGGATCCTGTGCACCTGAAATTGCTGATCCCAGAAAAACTCATTTATGTAGCCTTTAAGAATACTATCTAAATTTTAAAAAATATGTATGTATGTACTTGAGTATAAGCCCCTAATTTTAACACAAAAACTAGGAAAACCTATTGACTGGAGTAAAAGCCAATGGTGGGAAATGCATTGGTCACAGCCACAAGCCGGTATATAGCTATTCAGCCCCCTGCACACCACTATATAGCTTGCCAGCCCTCTGCCCCCCCAGTATATAGCCACCTGCGCCCTAGTATAAAGCCAGCAGCCCTTTTCCCCAGTATATAGTCAGTCAGCCCATGTCCAGTATATAGTCATTGTTTGCCCCCCCCCTAGTCCAGTATATAGTCATTGCTTGCCCCCCCCTAGTCCAGTATATAGTCATTGCTTGCCCCCCCTAGTCCAGTATATAGCCATTGCCTGCCCCCCCCAGTCCAGTATATAGCCATTGCCTGCCCCCCCCAGTCCAGTATATAGCCAGTGGCTCCCCCCCCCCCAGTCCAGTATATAGCCAGTGGCTCCCCCCCCCCAGTCCAGTATATAGCCAGTGGCTCCCCCCCCCAGTCCAGTATATAGCCAGTGCCCCCCCCCCCAGTCCAGTATATAGCCAGTGCCCCCCCCCCCAGTCCAGTATATAGCCAGCGGCTGCCCCGCCCCCTTAAGTCCGGTATATAGCCAGCGGCTGCCCCGCCCCCTTAAGTCCGGTATATAGCCAGCGGCTGCCCCGCCCCCTTAAGTCCGGTATATAGCCAGCGGCTGCCCCGCCCCCTTAAGTCCGGTATATAGCCAGCGGCTGCCCCGCCCCCTTAAGTCCGGTATATAGCCAGCGGCTGCCCCGCCCCCTTAAGTCCGGTATATAGCCAGCGGCGGCTCCTCCCCCTTAAGTCCGGTATATAGCCAGCGGCGGCTCCTCCCCCTTAAGTCCGGTATATAGCCAGCGGCGGCTCCTCCCCCTTAAGTCCGGTATATAGCCAGCGGCGGCTCCTCCCCCTTAAGTCCGGTATATAGCCAGCGGCGGCTCCTCCCCCTTAAGTCCGGTATATAGCCAGCGGCGGCTCCTCCCCCTTAAGTCCGGTATATAGCCAGCGGCGGCTCCTCCCGTCCGGTATATAGCCAGCGGCGGCTCCTCCCGTCCGGTCCAGTATATACACTAGAAAACAGAAAGAACGGGAACAACAGAGGACGGCGCCTCGGGTAATATAGCCGGGTACTTGATTCCTGAAGATAGTAAAGAGGGTGCTCACCTTTAGGGAACTTGATGTTATGCATATATTCCCACTCCTGGGAAACGGTCCTTGGTATGTCCAATCCGGATTTGGCTCTGCGTGTGAGAGTCAGCAGCTCCCACAACTCTACATACCCGAAACCAAACGTTTCGGTAAAGGCATATGCACAAAAACAAAAATTGTAAGAGTATATGTGGGGCGCTAGAACACAACTGCTTGAGCCCTTGGATCTTAAAACCACAGTCCAGCTGATATGAATACAAGAGATAATTTATTTGAGATCTTGAACGGATCAAAAATGCAACAAATAAATTATCTCTTGTATTCATATCAGCTGGACTGTGGTTTTAAGATCCAAGGGCTCAAGCAGTTGTGTTCTAGCGCCCCACATATACTCTTACAATTTTTGTTTTTGTGTAATAGTCCAGTATATAGCCAGTGGTTACCCCCCCCCCCCCAGTCCAGTATATAGCCAGTGGTTACCCCCCCCCCAGTCCAGTATATAGCCAGTGGTTACCCCCCCCCCCAGTCCAGTATATAGCCAGTGGTTACCCCCCCCCCCAGTCCAGTATATAGCCAGTGGATACCCCCCCCCCAGTCCAGTATATAGCCAGTGGTTACCCCCCCAGTCCAGTATATAGCCAGTGGTTACCCCCCCCCCCCCAGTCCAGTATATAGCCAGTGGTTACCCCCCCCCCCCAGTCCAGTATATAGCCAGTGGTTACCCCCCCCCCCCAGTCCAGTATATAGCCAGTGGTTACCCCCCCCCCCCAAGTCCAGTATATAGCCAGTGGTTACCCCCCCCCCCCAGTCCAGTATATAGCCAGTGGTTGCCCCTCCCCCCCCCAGTCCAGTATATAGCCAGTGGTTACCCCCCCCCCCCCAGTCCAGTATATAGCCAGTGGTTACCCCCCCCCCCCAAGTCCAGTATATAGCCAGTGGTTACCCCCTCCCCCCAGTCCAGTATATAGCCAGTGGTTACCCCCCCCCAGTCCAGTATATAGCCAGTGGTTACCCCCCCCCCCCAGTCCAGTATATAGCCAGTGGTTACCCCCCCCCCCCCAGTCCAGTATATAGCCAGTGCCTTGGCTTATACTTAAGTATATACAGTATTATACACTGTTACTATGTTGGTAAGAAAATATAAAAATTAAAATATTTTACTTTGTGTTTTATGAGCTTTTTTGGCACCTGATGTTTTTCTAGGCTGTATATGTGAAATGATAATAAATATCTCTACAAAAAAAATTTTGTCATGGTGTTTTTTTTTTTTTTTGTACATGAGTTGTTTAGTTTCTCAAAGTGATCTGGTGGATCCCGTGGCTTCCAGCGGTTTACAACACAATGCAAGGAGCTTGTTCCAGTGTACACGGATCTGGGATCGGCCCCGTTCTCACAGTCTTTTTCATTGTGTTTTTAAAAACGCTAAACAAACGCTACATGTAAATGCGGCGTCAGGTGCCTGGAGAGATCTGCTGATGTTTGCAACGCTGGGTCATCGGACTCTTCACCATGTAAATACTGATGACCTGTCATCTCATGGGCGACATCCTCCAGCGCAGAGTTCTTTAGAGAGATACTGAGTGACTCCAGAATTCCTCCTGCAGTCTTACGCCTCCCAGAATGTGCCATGCTTAGAAATTTTTCAACCCTTTGCCGCAAACCGTTGTGCTATTATGTCGGCATGTGGCTGACGGGCTGAGCCCTCCCTGTACTGGGTGGGTGTTTGCTGCATATTGCTTGCACTAATCCCGGGTGTTAACCTGTTAAATCCTGGCAGTGCTGCCATCTCGGATCAGATTGTTGCTTCCAGTGACAACATCCTATACATACGGCATATACAGCTATCTTGCCTGCTCTGCTATTCCTGCTGGTTTAGAACTGTGTTGCTATATTGTGGATTCTCCACCAACTGCTGGTGACTATCAATGAAGGAGCAGTTGCCATCTGTAGCCACTAAACTACTGGCTAATAAACAGAGTGGCCTAGATTTATCATGGCCTAAACTCTCGGAAAATGCACTTAAATACATGTTTTTGAGAGAGAGCACTGACACTATGTGGGGAGGGCAAAATACTTCACAAGAGGCACTAATATTATTGAGGGGTTATTCACATGGCCGTCCGCAGGGATGTACATGCGGCCACATATACGTCCCCATAGACGGCAATAGCGGCACAGCGGGGATATGGTGACATGGGTGGCACCGATCCGGGCCACACACCGCAAAAAGATAGAGCATGCTCTATCTTTCGGCGTGTGTGCGGCCGTGAGCCGCTGTTTTCAATGGAGGGAGGAGAGGTCACCATTCACATCTATTGGAGTGCTAAAAACCAGCCAAGTGAATCCCCATATACCTGTTTTTCCTAGTGGGTAGAAAGACTCGGTCCTTTAGCCAACTATGATTTACCCTGCTCATTTAAAGTAAGCTAAATCCTAGTGGGCAGAAGGACCTGGTCCTTTTATCCATATCATTCACATTTCTAGTGGGCAGAAGGACCTGATCCTTTTGTCCCAGACAGTCACAGCTCTAGTGGGCAGAGGGACCTGGCCTTTCAGCCAAGTATGGTTTAGCCTGCTTATATAAAGTCAGCTGAATCCTAGTGGGCAGAAGGACCTGATCCTTTTGTCCAAGTCAGTCACATTTCTAGTGGGCAGAAGGACCTGGTCCTTTAGCCCACTAGGATTTAGCCTGCTTATATAAAGTAAGCTAAATCCTAGTGGGCAGAAGGACCTGTTCTCACACTTATAACCTGACAATGCACTAGGTCCTTTAACCAACTAGGACAGTGATGGCAAACCTTTTAGAGGCCGAGTGCCCAAACTACAACAAAGACCCGCTTATTTATCGCAAAATGCCAACACAGAAATGTAATTTGTGATTTATACTCCCTTCTCTGTCACAGTTTTCATTGATACCAGCCCCTGAGGCACCAATAAAGCAGAAAATAGTCCCAGGTAGAGCTGTCACTTTAATATAGCTCTGTGCACAGCAAGTCCTGGGCTGTCTGGGACTGCAGTAAGATATCTGGAGTCATCTCTGGTGATGGCCTGAGTGCCCACAGAAAGGGCTCTGAGTGCCACCTCTGGCACCAGTGCCATAGGTTAGCCATCACTGAACTAGGATATAGATTGCACATATAAAACAGGCTAAATCCTAGTGGGCAGGGGGACCTGGTCTTACACTTCTAACCTGACACTGCATTAGGTCCTTCAGCCAACTAGAATTTAGATTGCTCATATGAAACAGGCTAAATCCTAGTGGGCAGAAGGACCTGTTCTTACACTTCTTACCTGACACTGCATTAGGTCCTTTAGCCAACTAGGATTTAGCCTACTCATATAAAGCAAGCTAAATCCTAGTGGGCAGAAGGACCTGTTCTTATACTTCTAACCTGACACTGCACTAGGTCCTTTAGCCAACTAGGATTTAGCCTACTCATATAAAACAGGGTAAATCATAGTGGGCAGAAGGACCTGTTCTTACACTTCTAACCTGACCCTGCATTAGGTCCTTTAGCCAACTAGGATATAGATTGCACATATAAAACGGGGTAAATCCTAGTGGGCAGAAGGACCTGTTCTTATACTTCTAACCTGACACTGCACTAGGTCCTTTATCCAACTAGGATATAGATTGCACATATAAAACAGGGTAAATCCTAGTGGGCAGAAGGACCTTTTCTTACACTTCTAACCTGACACTGCACAAGGTCCTTTATCCAACTAGGATATAGATTGCACATACAAAACAGGGTAAATCATAGTGGGCAGAAGGACCTGTTCTTAAACTTCTAACCGGACACTGCACTAGGTCCTTTAGCCAACTAGGATTTAGCCTACTCATATAAAGCAAGCTAAATCCTAGTGGGCAGAAGGACCTGTTCTTATACTTCTAACCTGACACTGCACTAGGTCCTTTAGCCAACTAGGATATAGATTGCACATACAAAACAGGGTAAATCATAGTGGGCAGAAGGACCTGTTCTTACACTTCTAACCTGACACTGCACTAGGTCCTTTAGCCAACTAGGATTTAGCCTACTCATATAAAGCAAGCTAAATCCTAGTGGGCAGAAGGACCTGTTCTTACACTTCTAACCTGACACTGCATTAGGTCCTTTAGCCAACTAGGATTTAGCCTACTCATATAAAGCAAGCTAAATCCTAGTGGGCAGAAGGACCTGTTCTTATACTTCTAACCTGACACTGCACTAGGTCCTTTATCCAACTAGGATATAGATTGCACATATAAAACAGGGTAAATCCTAGTGGGCAGAAGGACCTTTTCTTACACTTCTAACCTGACACTGCACAAGGTCCTTTATCCAACTAGGATATAGATTGCACATACAAAACAGGGTAAATCATAGTGGGCAGAAGGACCTGTTCTTAAACTTCTAACCGGACACTGCACTAGGTCCTTTAGCCAACTAGGATTTAGCCTACTCATATAAAGCAAGCTAAATCCTAGTGGGCAGAAGGACCTGTTCTTATACTTCTAACCTGACACTGCACTAGGTCCTTTAGCCAACTAGGATTTAGCCTACTCATATAAAGCAAGCTAAATCCTAGTGGGCAGAAGGACCTGTTCTTATACTTCTAACCTGACGCTGCACAAGGTCCTTTAGCCAACTAGGATATAGATTGCACATACAAAACAGGGTAAATCATAGTGGGCAGAAGGACCTGTTCTTACACTTCTAACCTGACACTGCACTAGGTCCTTTAGCCAACTAGGATTTAGCCTACTCATATAAAGCAAGCTAAATCCTAGTGGGCAGAAGGACCTGTTCTTACACTTCTAACCTGACACTGCATTAGGTCCTTTAGCCAACTAGGATTTAGCCTACTCATATAAAGCAAGCTAAATCCTAGTGGGCAGAAGGACCTGTTCTTATACTTCTAACCTGACACTGCACTAGGTCCTTTAGCCAACTAGGATATAGATTGCACATACAAAACAGGGTAAATCATAGTGGGCAGAAGGACCTGTTCTTACACTTCTAACCTGACACTGCACTAGGTCCTTTAGCCAACTAGGATTTAGCCTACTCATATAAAGCAAGCTAAATCCTAGTGGGCAGAAGGACCTGTTCTTACACTTCTAACCTGACACTGCATTAGGTCCTTTAGCCAACTAGGATTTAGCCTACTCATATAAAGCAAGCTAAATCCTAGTGGGCAGAAGGACCTGTTCTTATACTTCTAACCTGACACTGCACTAGGTCCTTTAGCCAACTAGGATATAGATTGCACATACAAAACAGGGTAAATCATAGTGGGCAGAAGGACCTGTTCTTACACTTCTAACCTGACACTGCACTAGGTCCTTTAGCCAACTAGGATTTAGCCTACTCATATAAAGCAAGCTAAATCCTAGTGGGCAGAAGGACCTGTTCTTACACTTCTAACCTGACACTGCATTAGGTCCTTTAGCCAACTAGGATTTAGCCTACTCATATAAAGCAAGCTAAATCCTAGTGGGCAGAGGGACCTGGTCCTTTTCTCCTCTAACAGTTTTCTGTATACAAGACATGAATAAGTCGCATTTCTGAAGCACTGCTAGGGTATTGTGACTTTTTGTCAGTTTTAAATCCGGCAAGCCACTTTTTAAAATATGTGATGGGGCACAAGTAAGGCCAGTACGCCAAATGTACTATAGCCTGTATCAAAGTACTAGCGCGGGTTATTGCTGAAATCTACGCCAAGTGGGACATGGTGTAGGTGTCAATTCCGGCTAAGCGGTTAGAACATCTTAGCAAATACGGAGCGTCACGTCCGGAGGTTATTAAGACTTGCGCAAAATGGGGGTCATTTATCTAAGGGCCATGTTCCATCTGCATTTTGGCTTCCGTTTTGCAGTTTCTGGATGAATTAAATATCCGTTGATTGCCCTGGACTTGCAATAGTATCCGTTTTTTTACTTTCCATTATACCTTCATTTATTTAAGCAGATAGTAGGAATAAAACGGATGGCTGACACTAACAAAAAAACAGGTCTGCCAAAGGGATCTACAAAAATTTTTATTTATTATTAACAATAATTTTAAAAAAACCAAAAAACGGAAATTGTGAAACAGAAGTGTGTGACTTTGCACAATATTTTTAATTGCAAACAACCAACAGACTCAGATGCCAGTTATATAACACAATGCGCCAGTCTTAATAAATTTCCAATAATTTTCAGATTGGAATTTGTGTTGGAGGACTAATAATAATAATAACTAATAATAATACTGCAAGGGAAATAAAAAAAACCTTTTAAATAGTTTTTATATTCAATTGAACAATAAAAGTCCTTTAGCCAACTGGAAATTAGTTTTTCTATGTTGAAACAGCTAAATCCTAGTGGATAGAGGGACCTGGTCCTTTAGCCCATTAGGATCTAGCCTCTTCTATATAGAGCAGCTAAATCCTAGTGGATAGAGGGACCAGGTCCTTTAGCCCATTAGGATCTAGCCTCTTCTATATAGAGCAGCTAAATCCTAGTGGATAGAGGGACCAGGTCCTTTAGCCCATTAGGATTTAGCATTTTCTATATAGAGCAGGCTAAATCCAAGTGGGCAGAAGGACCAGGTCCTTTAGACCACTAGGATTTAGACTCAACCATTTATAAAGTGTCTGGACAAGTATTGTGTCCCGAGGCTCCACAAAATAAGTCAGCACACCTCCTCTTTCGCTTGTCTCCTCCCCCTGCCTCCGAAGGGCCGGTGACGTCACTCGGCTTTTGGCACTTTTTGCGCACGCACATTATATACTACACTTGTGTGGCCGGCTGTGCTGGGTTCTCACGCAGTGCATGAAAGAGGTGTGGAGAATTATAAATCTGTAAGCTATGACGTGGAGGAAGCGCCTGAGCTTCATTTGAATATCATCTAAAGTTGATTTTTTGACAAAACGGTTTTTGTGCCTAACCATGTTATGTTCCAGAATCAGCAGCACAGAGCCCACCAGTAAGTGCCTTTAGCTAAAAAAAAAACGGTGGTAGATTTCCTTTAAAGGAAACTGATTATGTCACCTATTTGGCAAATTAAAGTACAAAAAAGGATTTAATTTTCATAAAAATCCTCCTGACACGAATGTGACACAGGAGCCTCAGGAGCACTTGCAGTGATGTGTGACATGACAATGCATGTATGTATGGCGAGGGCTCGGGCATCTCCCGCCCACCAGAGCCGGGGCTGACACAAGCGCCAGACTGGCTCCTGGGTGAGCGGCTGGTCTAGTTCACAGTCTAGTTCGTGACGTCACTTCCGGGGCACCGCCAGCGTGTGTAGGGGGGCAGATAGCCCAGACGAATGGTCAAAATGGCGACCGCGCAGTTAACGGACGAGGAGCTGGTTTCTGAGCTAAGGCGCTCTGGCGTGATGCCGGGGCCGGTCACAGACAGCACTCGGCCGGTCTACCTGAAGAAACTCAAGAAGCTGCGAGAGGAACAGAGGCCCCGACCCGGGAAAACGCGGCTACCGAACAACAGCCCAGCCGCGGACGGGCACTCGGAAAGCCTGCTAGCCCGCTCAGCTTCTGGGGATGTGACGCACAGGCGAGGCGGCCGGCAGCAGCAGCAGGCGGAGGCTGGGAAGCAGTCGCCCATTGTGGGCTTCAGCTCTGATGAATCGGATGTGGACGCTGCCTTGGGGGCACATGGCGGGCGCCGGGAGAGGAGTAGCACCCCGCAGACGCACGGGAGTCCGGCCCAGCGGGACTGTGTGGACGAGCTAGACGGCAGGAAGGCGCCTGTCTGGTGGGGGACGTGCAGGCCGCACAGCCCTCAGCTCCGCGACGAGCCGGGGGAGGAGGCGGCTAAAAGCAGAACTGTGAACGGCAGCCGCCTGCACTGCAGGGACTACTCGGACTCCGATGAGGAGGACTATGTGCAGGACGAGCCCCCGAGCCGCCGCAGCAGACGGCCTGTGAGCAGACAGCCCCGGGACAACGGCATGGAGCCCCCTGAGGAGCCGGGCAGGCTGGCCTGGGACAGGGAGGCGGCCGCGGGCTCTCCCAGACAGAGGGCAGCCGCCAGGAAGTCTCATACGAACGACAGCAACAACCACCTGGGGGCCGCGTACAACTCCGAGCCTGGGCCCCGGCTCTACCATACCGCCAACAGCAGCCGCGTCTCCCCGTCCAACCACGCCGGCTCCAACCACAGCTACTACCCGTACAGCCACAAGAAGAGGCCGCACAAGTTACCCGAGCCCGAGGAGGCCCTGCTGCAGCAATTCCGGGGCGACGAGGTGTCCCCCAGTGCGGGCTTCAGTGCCCACTACCTGTCCATGATCCTGCTCACCGCCGCCTGCCTCTTCTTCCTGCTGCTTGGACTCACCTACCTAGGAATGAGGGGTACAGGCCTGACCGGAGAGGGCAGCAGTAAGTACCCCTTGTAAATAATTGCTTATGGAAGATAAAGCATATCCAGGATGAGCTCTAGTCCATAGGGGTGCTAAGCCTTAGGCCGTTGTCCCCATACTGATGTATATGTTGTGATCACATGGCTAAAGCAGATGGATAAGGGGAGACAGCATAGCCTATCCGGGGCTCTGTACCTGATGCAGTTTGGTTAGCTTGTGACCATCTTATTTAGTTTGGTAAATTTTTAGATGGCAGAAATCTGGTCAGTGGAGAATATTGCATGTTGCTACACAGATTCTGCTCATAATCTGTGTGCAGAAACTCCACCCTCATATTTTGATTTTGGGGGACACTGCTTTCATGCAGCATGAATCGGAAGCATGAGAAAGTAGTTCCTCTAGGAAGCAGTGACTTGCAATATCATAGATTGCTCTGATCTTGAGACCATCTCCCTGTTCTCCAAATCCGTTTTTGCAGTAGCAAACTGGCAGAGCTGCACAAGGATTAGACCTATTACTGCTCAGTGGGTTATGAAGGGGGCATTCTGGTTAAAACAAGTTATGTGGATAGGGGATAACTTGCTGCTCTGTCATGTTTTTTCAGAGGGACATCTGCACATCACACGAGTAAGAGTTGGTTGTTCCCCCCAAATAAATAGAGCTGCTTGATTCATTTGGGGGGACAATGGACTTATGTTCTTGTCATCAGTGGGTGTCCCATCTTGGGGATCCATAACGATCAGCAAGTTATCCCCTATATAACTTGTTGTGACCAGAATTTTTCTTTAACCCCTTAATGATGAGGATTGAAAAGGCCTTAATGGCGGGCGGGGAATTTTTAGCCAATTTTTGAATGTATTGATTTAAGGTTTAATAGTAGTAGTAAGTATTATTATTTGTGTATGTAAAGTACCTTTAAAAAATTGCACAGCTTTTCTTTTGGGTGTTACCAGTATGTGGTCCGTTCAGTCAATGCAGCCCAAACAGATTTCATTGTATTCTAAAAAGCTGTTTGCTAGGAGACAAGTTTACTTTTCATCCCATGTGAATTACTACAAATCTTTTACAGTTTTTGCTTTTTCTTCTTTCCCTCCTAGTAAGAAGTTCAGATGATCTGCCAGGTGATGTAAGTATTTTTAAGCTGGGATCTGCTGCAGAAAGCAAAGAAGAAAAAAAAAAGGCTTTATAAATTTTCTCGTATGCCCTAACAATGTTTTTGCAGTTTCATTTTTCTTTCTCTCCCTGTCTTTCAAAAACCATAGCTTTTTATTGTTCAGGGATCAGTGGCATCCCAAAAGTTCAGCTACTGAAACTGATTGTGGCACTTCTGTTAGTGCTGCTTCCTATTTTCGGATAAGATATTTTGCATAGTTTCATATTTTCATTTTTTTTTTTTAGACGGCTGAAAACAATCTCCTGATGAAAACGCTGCATAAACTGCATGATAAGTTGGCGAAAAGAGCAGGTAAATTTGAAGAGTGAACTGTCTAGCATAATGGAACAAGTCTTTAGACGCTTTTATTATTTTTCACTTTTTATTTTGTAGCTTTATGCTACAGTAAAAGGAAACGTGTCCAGTGACTGCATTTTCTCTAAAGACAGTTTGCAGAAGCTCAACACGCCTGCATTGCAAGGATGCCTTTCTGCCATTTGCATTAAAATATATTTGTGTGTTTTAACCTGCCTGGCATCCAAAGCAAGCCTTGGGACTCACCAGAGGATTCTGTTAGGAAGCCAGGTAAGTTAAAACACACAACTAGATTTTAATGCAAATGCTCGGAAAGGGCAGACATATTTGAACTGCTTGTGTAATGGTCATCTGCAGCCTATCTTTCGTGAAAATAAGATCTCTTTACTTTAACTATGAAGGTAGATCCGGTAGCAGGTTCAACCAATAAATGACATGGGAGCCATTTTTAGGGATAATCCTCGAGTGGCCTGTAACTTTATAAATCTTTTATCACCTAATATGCAAATATCTGAAAGAGGCTACTGGGGCGTGGAATAACCGGAGCTGGAGCTACACGGTGTGGCTACTCCACGCCCCCGTGGCATTTTTAGATCCTCCTACTACTCTTCAGCGGGCAGCTACTGGTTGCGCATTCTTGGCTGCGAAGCCGGAGCTACTGTGCATGTTAAATGGCTCCAGCTTCTTAGCCAAGTACGCGCAGCCGGCAGCTTTGCATAGATGGTCTATGCAGAGTGTGCGCAGCTACCAGGAGCTGCACACTGAAGATCTAGTAGTGGGAGGATCCAAAGAGGCCACTAGGGTGTGGAGTAGCTGCGCCGTGTAGCTCCGGCTACTCCGCGCCCTAGTAGTCAGATATTTGCATATTAGGTGATAAAACTTATAAAGTTACAGACAACTCAAGGATTAGCCCTAAAAAGGGCTCCCATGTCATTCATTAGTTGAACCTGCCACTATAGATTTTCAGTTCTTGATCAATACACTGTTAGAAAAGATGAAAGCTGGACTATTGAAATGGGAAAAAAAAATCCAGTATTATGACACTTGAAAGTTAGCTCTGCATGCAATATAATAATGAGTGGTTGATCTGATTCCCTCTCCTCGCCATCAATCAGCAAAAAAGATGGTCTTGACGAGTGGAGTCCCAGTGATTGGGTCCATCTGATCAGATTATATGTGTGTGTGTTAAAAATGAAACTTTGGCCTGTTTCTCTAAATGGAAGAAGCAGACTATGCCACCAAACTAGGTCATTGGGTTAGAAGAGTCTTGGTAGGAGAGATGACCAGGAACATAAATTACTGAGGACTCGTACACATGACTGTACTTTCCAGGGCTGTAACCCCAGCATAGCACACAGCCAGGTAGAGAAGTGTGAATGGGTGAGTTTTCTTCGCCATAGCGAATCCGGCAAAGAATAAGGCCTGTTCTATATTTTTGCGGTGCGACGTGTTCTTACAATGCCGTGACTGGGTGCCTTAAATCACAGGGCATTATGGCAGAGCGGAAAAAAATAAAGAAAATCTTTCAGTTCACCGGTCATCCCATAACAAAAGTGCAGATCACCTCCCCCGGAGTGGAGGGGTGTAGTGCAGCACATAGAAGAAATTTCAGCGTACTGCACCAAATGATGGTTAATATCATTGTCCTTATTATAAATCCAGAATGATAAAAATACGAAAGCACATATTCACCAAATACCGATGGTAAAAACGTATTGCTTTGTGGTAGAGTGGACACCTCTACTTTATATTATACCTGAAAACCTGACTGCAGTTTGCACACAAGCATCTAAACCATTCTCTTCTATGGTACTGTCTGGAGGAATCCAGTCTTTTACCTCTAAACCGTTCCACAGCAAAGCATAGTGATGGCAACATCATGTCCAGTGTTTGTTTTTTATTGTTTTTTTTTTTTTTGCTGGTCCAGTCAGCTTTCCTTCACCCCTGAGCAAAGTTCAGAGAGATTCTCAATGAAAACCTAATGTAGGGGCCCTAGACCTTTTAAGCCCAGACAGACACCACTGTGATTGCTCCTGAAATCCTGAGCTGTCCTCTGGCTGGATTTCATGCACTAAACACAGTGCTATCACCGTAGTGATATACGATGCAAAGCATCTCTGCTTCAAACAGAACTGGACTGCAATCGTGATTTCAGGGAAGTAAGGTCACACTATCGTGCTCCGTGCTTTCCTCTACTTGGTTGGCCTATAATTAACATGGCCTAACAAGACCATACCCCTAAGCACACAGCCATGAAAATGGCTGGTTTAGGGACAACTCTATCTTGAACCCAAATTTGTAGAGAACTGAGACAAGTTCAAACCTTATGGCATCAGACACATATAAATGCTGTCAAAGGAAAAACTAATATTGTTTAAATTTTATTAAATTTTTAGAAATCTTTATTGGTTGAATAGTCCTTCCTTTATTTTTTTCACTTTGCCATGTCTTTTAAAGTAGAGTATGATTGGTGTTAAGAACTAGGAAAGTGTGAGGGCCTGAAGCCTTTGAGTCAATTTAACATCTTATTTATTGCTCTCTGAACCCATAACTAGTTCACAATGCTTGATGCTGCATATCTTGGTAACATCATTATTTTTTTGTCATTCTTGTTTTTTACTTTACACAAATTATACACCCCCACCCTGCATCATGTGGAAACGGTTATATAGAAAAAAAAAAGTTGCATACTTTTTTTTTTTTCTTCACATGAATGAAGACATGTAGTTCATATAATCTGTGTTAAAGAAAACCTACCATCAGAAATCTAGCGCCACAGATCTGATGGTAGGTGGCTAGTAACATGCTAAGAACTAATCTATTTTTACCTAATCCTAAAATACTTCCTAAACTACACTTTATCTAACTAATATGCTAATTATTGGCAGAGGCCACTGGGGGGTATAGATTAGCCATTGCTCCCACTACCTGGAGAGATTAATCCATGCCCCATTAGCCTCTGCGGACAATTGCCATATTAGTTAGTATAGTTTAGGAAGTATTTTGGGATTAGGCAATAATAGATCAGTGTTTAGCATGTTACTAGCCACCTACCATTATATCTAGCTTAATGGGAAGATTTCTGTTGCTAGGTTTCCTTTAATTATCTCAAGTTCTCATTTGTTGGTAATTTGGGTAAATGTTTCCATGGGCTGTTAATCGGAGGAACAAGCATTATTAAAAATGCTTATTCCAGATAGTCAGTATAATGGGGATTAGGGCAAGCAACTTTTTCTGCCTTTTTTTCTGGTAAATGGCCTTTTTAACATGCTGATATCACTTTTTACTACGTAGTAGGTTTAATAGTAGTTTCTGGTCTTTTAAGGGCAGTAACGAAGAGCACAAATTTTAGTTAATTAATGGACTGACACGTTCACTATGTAGATGTTTTTCAGAATGTATTGGTTGCAAAAAATTACAGCTTGGGTTTCAATTTTATGGAGGAATCTTTATGGAGGTTTTTTTACAATTTTTTTTTATTTTTTTTTTTTCTTCCCCCTTTCAATTGCGTTTCAATAGGAGATTACATATGTGGTGATGCTGACTGTCGTCATATTTCCGTCCAGGAGGCAGCAGAGTATTTACAGGTCAGTCATATTGGTTTTCTCATTATTAATTTTGCACAACTGGGCATATTAATTGTCTATAAGTAACAGACAGTCTTTGGTAAGCTGCACACAAATGCGCTTAGTCTGTGGAAATGAACCTGTGTGATGGTCAGAACCCTAGGTCAAGCAGACAGGATCTCAATCCATCATAATTCACTATGATGCAAGGACTCCCATCCACCCCACTGCACTGTGCTCAGACTAAGCATGTTCTTGTGCAGGTGCCTTAAACCGAATGATATTTATTAGCAATTGATTGTTAAATTATAAATCTAGCTGTGTCCTGTTCCTTGTTACTCATCTTACAGTGTTTGTAATGCACAATGGGTATCCATTGAACTTGGTGGAGAGTCGGTGCACTTGGCCTTTTTACTTTTTCGCTTATAGAAATCAATTGTTTTTTTTTTTTTTATATTTTTGTGTGTAATTTCTCTTTTATGAAATGAATTATGTTAACTTTCATTTATTTTTTGAAGGGCTTTGGTCATGAATATATTAGAGAGCTGAACAATTCCTTAGAATGGATTTTGGATTCTGGGAAAGATGTTGGAATCAGGTAACACATTTTTTATCAAGCAGATGCATATCATAATTTTGTAAATTGAGTGATCCACATTTCATGTACTGCACATAACAGATCTAGTTTTTTTCTCCCTCTAGTGCAGTCAAAAACTTAAATTCTCTGCATGCAATGCTTACCGTAATCTCTCTCCCACTATTGAATGAATGCATGGTAGTGGAGCAGACAATGGATAGAAGTAGTGATCTATACATTTTTTTTTTTCATGGCTAAAATGGCTTTTTCAAATATTTTTCCAACTGTGCAAATCATTGTTCTCCCTTTTCTCAGTGAACCCAATTTAGAGCTTCTATTGGGCTCTATTTATAGATTTCTTGAATTTCTACTGTGATGTTATGATAAATGGATTTATGATATTCTACACTCCAAATAAAGAATTTTCTTTCAGGTGCTTTGGGGATGTGGAAGATGCTGAGTTGCATATAAGTGATGTGAAATACTTGGAATCCACTCGACCACAAATGTCATTTGTGTGTCGTATTCGCCGTGCCATCGTGACGGTAGCACACAGATTATCACTCTTGCTTCTAGGTAACTTCCCATGCTGTAAATTGTACCTGTCCTCTATTTACCTGTTTAGTACTGGTTCCACCGTTTCATAAACTGTTCTTTGGTAGAAGTTGTCTAAAAATGTAATGATTGACTTGATTTTTTGCTAGAAAAATGTTCCTGAGGTTTGTTACATTTGCAGGTTGAATTGTTAGATAAGGTTTTAGAATAGTCTCTGCTGTCGACTGTTTTTGTTTTTTAATATTCAATACTAACCACTTAATTTATGAAATGTACTTCACATGTAATATGTTAAAGAGGACCTGTCGCCCACTAGTAAGCAGCTCCTAGTGCTAAAAACCGATGCAGCAGTGTTACAATGTTAGCATTATCGGAAACCTCTGATAACACTTTACTATAAAGTGATTGAACTCTGTTAGGTAAAGAACTCTGTATACATGAGGGGGTAACATGTTATTGCTAGATCAAACTAAACTACAATTGTGAAGTATATAACCAGGGGTGCATATACCGCAGGAAGAAAATATGGAGGTTCATTTTTTTTTTTTTTTTTTTTTTTTTTTAAACATGGAATTGGGTGTAAACCACACGCTTGGCCCACTGAAATTTTTTCTTTCTTTTATATTCGCAAAGGTGTTTCTGTTGTTTTTGGAGTGCTTCACTATATGCGATACCGCTGGAAGAAAGAAGAGGAGGAGACTAAACAAATGTATGACCTTGTGGTGAAAATCATAGGTTAGTATTAAAGTTGCTTTCATGCACTGTGTACGCTGCCATTTTACTGTAGTGTTTTGTTTTTAGAAATCTTTAATCCTGCACAGATTTCAAAAGCTAGTGGTAAATTGAGCTCAATATGATTTAGAGGGGTTATGAAAGCTGCTGCAAATGTTCTAAAAGAAAATATTTCTCGTGTCTTAATCCCCCTTATATTTCGGTGCTGGTGATTCGATTGCTCTCCTTGTCTTTATATGTAGGCGTGCAGTAATATGTCATGTGATTGCAGTGGCCAGTAGCTTGACTGGGACATTTCACAGACCAAGCACTGTTATGCAGGAAAACTTTGCTGTTTTATAATGATGGTTTTTAGTACAGAGGTGGTGGTCCAGGGACTTTCCATTGCATATGATGCTTGAAGTCCCATCCCTGGAAGGTGTAGCCACTAGACAGTACTTGCATCATGGACTGAACCCATTTAGAAGGGTTATTTCATGTGCATTTTATGTTGCCATTTATAGTTTGTTTTACCATTGTATTTTGCAAGTGTACTGGTATAAATGGCAGCTTCAGCTTAAAGGGGTTACCTTGTAAATAAATAAGATTTTTATTTTAAAATCACAGAATGGTTCTCCTGCATGATGGTTAGTCTCCTTGTGGTGTCTTGAGACATAACCTATATCTTAGCATTATATTTTGGTTAATTCTCACAGCATCAGGATTTCTGATCTTCTTAATGAAAAGTCTCAATCCTTTGGCAACCTTTTTTTGCATCTTTCCCTCCCTCACTGTTTTTTGTTCCTGTCATATATTTCTTCTATCAAAGTATCTTCAACCACTCTCCATCTGTATCTGCACAAAAAGCTCTACCGAAGTTCTCTCCCACCCTCTGTTCCTCTTTGCTGGTTTATATATGTACTGCCTGGCTTCCCATCCCTCTTTCCATGCACCTCCTGATTCCTTAATTGCCTGATTTACGTGACACAACAAGTAATGCTAACTACATTATTCGGCAAGTGGAAAGTGACCATATAAGGTGTTAAGATATTGGAGACAAACTACTAAGCCCCCCAACACCCATTTAGGGATTTGGGTCAAATGTGTCACAAATTGCTTAGTTGTTACAAGAAGAGGGCCCATGACCGCTACTTGAAGTCTGATAAGCCACTACTGACGTGCTCTCTGCACAAGTGTTGAGGAAGCGGTAAGGGAGGGACAGTGTAACAGCCTGTAAAGCCTATTAATTAGTATAAGAAGGAAGGAGGCCTTAGATAAAAATATAAGATTACTGTAATCAAGGTGCCTTAATCTATACGTGTGTGTTACTGGTCTATCATGCCTGATGTTGATGGCAGGTTTCCTTTAAAGGGAACCTGTCACCAGGGACCCCATTTTCACCAAAGACAAGTTAGAGAAGCCCATTATAGCGACATTGCAAATCTGCCTATCTGCTTTCTCTAAGCATTTGCATTACAATATCATTGTGTATACACTTTACCTTGCACCCTGATAGAATCCTCTGTGTAGTCCTACGGGTGGGGCTTTAGCTTGGATGCATTTCAAAAAACATGTGTCTTATCTTTGCTGACTGCTCAGCTCTTGGCCCCACCTTTGTGCTCCTGTACAGCTCCTCCCTCACCCACTGATGTCAGCTTACAAGGCTGTGAGCTCTGTTAAAGGGGTTGTCCGAGTGCTATGAAAATTAACTAAAGGTGTCCGGAGGGGGCTGCTTAAAAAATAAAGAACTACTTACCTTCCGGTGTCCCGCGCAAATATGGCCGCCGGAGCAGCGCTGGACTCCGCTTCCGGCCAGACCCGACAACCACCTGGCCTGCATTCACAAGGACAGATAGGCGTGCCCGGCCGGAGTCCAGCGCTGCTCCGGCGGCCATGTTTGTTTACATGGTGACCGGAGCAACAGCAGCGCGGGGCACCCACAAGGTGCCGGAAGGTAAGTAGTTCTTTTTTTTTTAAGCAGCCACCTTTAGTTAATTTTCATAGCTCTCGGACAACCCCTTTAATGAGCACGAGGGAGGAGCTGTACAACAAGAGCACAGAGGAGCAGGCCAAGAGGTGAGAAGTTTGCAGCACAGACAAGTCACATGTTGTTTTTTGAAATGCAACCCAACCCCTAGGACTACAGAAGATTCCGTCGGGGTGCAAGGTAAGTTATAAAAACACTTAGGTTGTAAAAGCCCATTACAGCTGCATCTGCATTACAATATGTCTTTAGTTAAAATTAGGTCCCTAGTGACAGGTTCCCTGTAATAAAGCACATCCCCTACTCATAACAAAAAATAAGATTTTGCCTGTCAAAATCCTATAAACACTTTTTTTTTTTTTTTTTTTTTTTTTTTTTTTTTTTACAAGAACATAATTAAAGTGTACATTGTCTGACATGGTGTTGCTTGGGTTGGTTTGCTGACTTGCCTTGTGTAACATTTCTTGGATCATAAAGGTGTGTGTATAATTATACCTTCAGATGTTTTAAAAAGTCATAATGAAGCTTGCCAAGAAAATAAAGAACTAGAGCCATATACGCCAATCCCCCATGTAAGAGATTCTTTGATACCTCCGGCTGACAGGTATGTTAATGTTTTTAATTTTGTTTATGCGATTTGATGGTAAAACATCTGTTTTGCCAAATACCAAATAATCAGTAACTTCATAATATTTTTTAGATATCCTTTTTAATCTTGTATTTCCAAGGCAAATTGAAATTGTTTAACCCTTTCACGACCCGTGACGTAATGGCACTTCACGGGTTGGCCGCGGGTGAATGGAGAGGGCTCACGGGCTGAGCCCTCTCCATAGCCGGTGAGTCTTTGCGGCATATCACAGTAAAGACTTAACGTTAACACCCATTATCGGTGCTGGCCCATCTTGCTGAGGATCGTCGCTCCCCGTGACGTCATCTGGGAGCGACGATCCTTTACCATTTCTTGTTTTTACCCTTTCATTACAACGTGGTATCAGAACAATTTTCTACATGAGTTTTTAATTTTTGTAAATGTATGTAAACAAATTTGTCATTTAACTGATCGCACCAACCCAAAAAATAAAGTAGACCTGTCATTTGGGGTGCACAGTGAAAGCCGTAAAATCCAAGCCCATTTTTAATTTTCTGGCTTCCCAGTACACGGCATGGAATAATAAATACAATCTCTATGAAGTGCAATTTGTTATGCAGAAAACAAGCCATCACACACCTCTGTACGTGTGAAAATAAATAAGTTGTATATTTTTGTGGGAGTGAAAAATGGACATGAAAAAAAACAAAGGCTGAGGTCCTTAAGGGAACCTACAACCCTGATTCTACCTATAAAGGTAGAAGGGGTGGTAGGTGGATGGATGGGGCTTTTTTGGGCTAATCCTCACGTCCCGGGTGTCTTTTACAAAACTTTATTACATCTATATGCAAATTACTCCGCCTACCAGGTAATCTTCGGCGCGCAGTTCCTGGTAGCTGCGCGCCCTCGTCAGAGTCCCCCGGCTACTGAGCATGCTCAGTAGTTCCGGAGCCGCGGCCGCGCAGCCGAAGGCTAGCAGCTATCAGGCCACGCAGCCGTAGACGAGGGCGTGCAGCTACCAGGAGCTGCGCACCGAAGATTATCTGGTAGGCGGAGTAACGACTAGGAGCCTCATGTCCGGCTACTCCACGCCCCAGTAGCCACATAAAAAAATTTGCATATAGATGTAATAAAGTTTTGTAAAAGACACCCGGGACGTGAGGATTAGCCCAAAAAAGGGCTATCCTCACGTCCCATCCATCCACCTACCACCCCTTCTACCTTTTATAGGTAGAATCGGGGTGGTAGGTGCCCTTTAAAGGGTTACGTACATAATGGGAAAACAAAGTTGCTTACACCTGTATTAAATAAGCGATGATCTGTTGAGGAGAAAGGACCCTACTTACAGGGGATCACTATTTACATTGAAAGGGAAAGGACACTGCAAAAGCCAGTTCACTCTTCTATCACCTCCAGTTTTTGCATGTTTATGTGACCCAAAACCTGGAGTCCAGTTTTGGGTCTTTTCATTATACTTTTGTATTAGATTGTATGTCGGGTCGCTTAGCAGGGTAACATCCCTTTCCTTAGAACTGATCAAAAAATAAAATCATAAACTTGTTGGGTAACGCCGCAACCCAAAAGTCCAAATTTATCAAAATATAAAAACCATTATTCCTAGTGTTTTACCCAGTTACCAAAAATGGCACTCAAATGTCCAAAACACCACTTTCACCATTTTACAACACATAAAAATGTAAAGTGATCAGGAGGTCAAACAGTCAACAAAATGGTAGCAATGTAAGTCAGCTCATCCTGCATCCTTTTTTTTTTTTTTTTTCTTTTTTTTTTAGGTTAAATTTTTTTAAATTTTATTAAAGCACAATAAACCTTTATAAATGTGGTAACCCCATGATTGTACCTATCCAAAGTATAAAGTGTCATTTGGCATGCACAGAGTCCACAAGAAAATGTACAATTGTGTTTTTTAATCCATTTCACTGCAGTAGGAATTTTCCCCCTGTTTCCGATACATGGCATAGAATATTAATATTACAAAGTACTTTTTTTTTTTTTTTTTTTTTTTTTTAATTTAAAACAAGCACTCGCACAGCTCTGAACACCAAAAAGAAATAATAAAAAAATTTAGGCTTAAATTGGGCATGGTGCATGTACTGTTACAGTGCAAGGCAGATAATACTATCTGAAGTCACAACAGGTTTTTTTTTTTTTTTTTTTTGCTCAGAAAAAAAATGAAGAAAGTTTGGGAAAGAGCAGTGGAATTCCTGGCTGCAAATGAATCCCGTGTACGCACTGAAACAAAGAAATTAGGAGGAGCAGACTTCCTTGTATGGAAATGGACTCAGCCTTCTTCATGTGAAAAGCCTTCAGTCATCCCTTCTAAAATGTGGCAAGGTCATGGTAGGATAACACACAAGGTGTCTTTAAAGTGATAAACTCTGCTTTCATTTTGCAACTTGCTGTTAGTTTATCTTGCAATAAGTATTATTGCTTCACAATTATTGAGTGTGCATATTGAACTAACCCAGCAGAGCAGGAATGTATTCTTGCTTTCATACCGATACTATTTATAGAACAATATACTAAATGTAGTTTGCAGATAATTACAATAACTGGGTTACCTCTTAAACCGTGTAAACCGTGTTGTGCCTTTATTGCAGCTTTCCATTTGGATAAAAGAAATTCCCCACCAAACAGCCTCACTCCTTGTTTAAAGATACGGAACATGTTTGATCCAGTCATGTAAGTCTATTTGAGAATGTTTGCAATTTTAGCAATTTATTTTAAAAAAAATTTTAATCTGACCTCATTCACAGATTGGTTCTTTTACTTAATGGTTTCTACAATTGCTATATTGGGAGGTAGCTGATTATATTAAAAGGGTGTTAGACAAAATCCTGCCAGTAAATCCCCTGCTGTTCTAGCCACCAGTCTCTGTTAACTGGACAAAGTAGTGACATGACTGTCTACTCATGGGATCAAGCACCCAGTTGCTGACATCACTGTTGCAAGGCTAAAACAAAGTACGCAAATACCAGGGGGCATGATAAAACTGATCAGTATGGGTGCTATTTACCAAGTAAGGTACAGGAGGTTGTGCCACCCCAATTCTAAGTTTTGAGCGGACCCCTGATTTTAAAGGTGAAGCTAACTCTTAAAAAAAATATTTTTCTGGCAGCTTGACGTCATGTACTTCTTGAAACCATGGTTTTCCTGAGCTTTTTGGCGTAGAAAAAAAAAAGTTGTAAAGAGGTTTTTTGCAACTGTTTCCATCACTTCACTATACAGTACAGGCAGTCCCCGGGTTACATACAAGATGGGGTCTGTAGGTTTGTTCTTAAGTTGAGTTTGTATGTAAGTCGGAATCGTATACTTTATCATTGTAAGCCCAGGCCAAATTCTTTTTGTTTTTCTGTGACAATTGGATTTTAAAAATGTTGGATTGTCATAAGGACCAGGATTAATAATAAATCTTAATTACAGGCACCATTGATAACTGTTATAGCTGTTTATTAGCCTAGGACTAAAGTACAGTAAATTACCAAAATCCACAGGTCTGTTTGTAACTTGGGGTCGTATGTAAGTCAGTTGTTCTTAAGTAGGGGACCGCCTGTACTGGCATAAACATACTACTAGTGGCTAATTAATTGATATTTTCTATTGATGGGGAAATCAAAATGTTATTGCAGGTGAGACACTGAACAATTGGCTGTGGTGTGGATAAAGCAGGAAAAAAACAGACTGCCTTGTACAATGCATCAGTGCAGAATTTACTGCAGGATTTTCAACCTTTCATTTTATGCAATATCATCTCTATGCAACCTTGCACTGTACCTTTTACATAGGAAGTACAGCAACTCTGTACTATAACTAAACTCTTAGTTTTTTTTAAGAATACAACTCTCAGTTCATTTAGAAATATCTTGAAGGGAAGAAAATTTAGTGCCCCGCCAATTTTTTTAAATTTTTTTAACAAATGTTTTTATAGGCAGACTGATGTTCACTTGTGGCAAAATGACTGCACAAAAAGCATAAATTTGATCATTAAGATGCGCCCCAATACTATTTTTTGATGGCGTATGTTCAGATGTTCTCCAGATGATAGTAGTTTGTGGACTATTAGGCGTTCATTGCTGAGCTGCTTCTGCACTTTCCATTTTTAAAATTTAGAGCTATTTCAGGTTGTCTGCTGGCAAACCGCAAGGGTTGATGGCGCCAGATAAGGCTGATGTAGGTCCTTAGGAAAGCTGTTTCCACATTTTCAGCAATAAAGACAAGACCATAATGGGGTTGGTCAAGGAACCCAGGGGGCAGACCTGGGCTGTGGAGAGTTTCACTTCTGACACAATTTCGCTTGCGCTGCCCCCCCCCCCCCCTTCTTATATGAATTCAGACCTTTTTAATGTGCCTCAAGATTTATATAGTTTTGTCACCACTAAAAAGGAGGGTTCTTCTTTCTTTAGGGAAATTGGAGATCATTGGCATTTAGCGATACAAGAAGCAATTCTGGAGAAATGCAGCGATAATGAAGGGATTGTTCACATTGCAGTTGATAAAAATTCCCGTGAGGTAAGTCGCCTTTCTTTACAATTCACTTGAATTATTCCATTTATTCATTCTAGTAATTTTGACACTTTTGGTTTCAGGGTTGTGTATATGTAAAGTGTCTGTCGCCAGACTATGCAGGAAAGGCATTCAAGGCACTGCATGGATCTTGGTTTGATGGTAAGGCTTTCCACTTTCTGTCCCTCTTGTATATCATCTGTTTAGATGAAGTGCACATTTTAAAAAGATATTATTTTCCCTCCTTCAGGAAAGCTGGTGACTGTAAAATATTTGCGATTGGACAGATATCATCATCGTTTTCCTCAGGCGCTCACTTGCAACACTCCTTTGAAGCCTTTAAACAAACAAATGAACTCTCTGTCACAGTTAAATCTGCGAACAGGCACATCTCCATCATCATGAGAAGGCGTTGTCATAATGACTGTTATATCTGCAGCAGGGATGGGGGTCCTGACTTGCACCTGTCTTCCCTTTTTTTTTTGTCATTTTGATTTCCCCCCCCCCCCCCCCCCCCCCCCCTATCTTCATCAGTATATCCACATTTCCAGTGAGAACACAGGTTGTTCAGTCCTGCTAAATAATCATCCAAAGGACATTACAAGACTAACAGAGAAACTAGTGGTTTACATGACATCTTGTATTAGAGGACAGCAGCGTTTTCATGACCAATCTGAGATGATCGTGGCTTGTTTGAACCATATGACTGTTTTCTTGAAGTGAAACGTGGAAGATAATTTATTGAATTCCTATGGGATCCTGCACACTATTTTGTCATTTATATCTATACTCTTAATAGTAACTTGTACATTTTTTGAGGTTTACTATATGACTTCTGCTGCTGTAGATAGTAATTTTGTTACAGCTGAAGTACAGGGAATATCTGGCTTGGTTTACCAAGAGGAGAATCATAAGACATGTACTTTGCCTTTTGTATTTAAGTGTAATTGACGGTGGTGGTGGCGGCAAAAGTCTTGTGCAAATGTTTGCTTACAAGCAGTAAATAAGCTTCCTATTTTATTCATAACATAATGTTATTTTATATAATAATTGGCTGCACCATCTCATAAAGGTCAAACAGCCGGTTACCTTTAAAAGTATTAGATACAAATTTAAATATCTTTTATAGGTTTTATATAAAATGTCTGACTTTGTTTCATGTGAGGTCTGAAACCAATTGTAAAGATTCAAATGATTGTGAGCAATAAAAAAGCAATTGGCAGATGCTGGACAATTTATTTTGTGAAATGATGTATTTATTCCAACTTATTAGGACAGGGTATGGTCGATATTGCAGTATGTCTCCCATCTTTAATTTTCTTGTTTTGTTTTCCCATGATGTTGGCCTCCACACTTTAGCAAATGTAAAGATGAAGCCGGTGAATTTTGTTCCCACCTAATACATTGGGTCTTGACACCTAAATCTGTAGTAAATGTATAAAAAAGGAAGTTGCCTGTATTCCTCACTATTAAAGTTTTGATTTAATATTAAAACCAGCTGTAACTCTACTTCGTTTTCTACATGGTACATATAGCCAAGTTGTGTTTATCCTAAATCTAAAAACCTTAGTCTAGCCTGAATGGATTTGTAACAATAACTTAGTTCAGCCCCTGCATTCTTGTATCGCAAGGCATAACTTCAGTTGAAGGAGTCTCTGCTTTCTAGCTTTAAAAGGATCTGTTGGCTCTTCTGCTGTACAAGCAAATATTTATTTACCCTATAATATGAGCCCCTTTAGAATATGTTCTTATAAACTGTTTTCTGTTTGTTTTTGTTTTGTGTGTTTTTGTTTGTTGTTTGACATTCAGGAGCTTGGTCTCTCCACCTTGGGATCCTGCAAAAATCTGCAGTGGAAATTTGTCACTGAATGTTTTTTCTCTTTCTGCAGCATATGTATGGGATTTGTATAAATCCCATTTATTATGTTACTACTGTAGAACACAAAGGATTTTCTGCACATAAAACGCATTGTGTGCTGACACACAAAGGGTAAATTCCTTCAGCTCTGCTACTTCCAAGTAGTCTTTGCGACTCTTTGAGGATTAATGCCTGCTTAAGAGCACACACAAAAAAAATAGTATCTTAAAGTGGAGGTGGGAGACTTTACAGCCATGCCCAGGTCTCACGAAGTATCCACATGTATGGCAAGATCTATTCTGTTGTCACTTGAAGAGCTAGTTTACACCAAAAGATGATCTCATTGCTTTCTTGCCATTATAGTTTCATAGTTTATACGGTTGAAAAAAGACACTAGCCCATCAAGTTCAACCAAGGAAGGGTAGGGATTGGATGAGGAAGGGATTTAGGGGAAACAATCCTATATAACATAACAATCAATGTTATATAGGTGTAAAAAGGCAGCTAGACCCTTCGTGAAGCTCTCCGCTGTCCCTGCTGTGACCAGTGCCTGAGGCAGGCTATTCCACAGATTGACAGTTCTCATAGTAAAAAAGCCCTGTCGCCTCCGGTGATTAAACCTTGTTTTCTCCAGACGGAGACAGTACCCTCTCGTCTTTTGATTTGATTTAATCTGAAACAACTTACCACCATATTTTTTGTATGGACCATTCATATATTTATATAAATTAATCATGTCCCCTCGTAGTCGTCTCTTTTCCAGACTAAATAAATCTAGTTTTTTTTAATCTTTCCTCATAACTAAGAACCTCCATACCCCTTATCAGTTTTGTGGCTCTACGTTGAACCCTCTCCAGCTCCAGGGCATCCTTTTTATGGACCGGTGCCCAGAACTGGACAGCATATTCCAGGTGAGGCCGAACCAATGCCTTGTACAGTGGTAATATTACATCCCTATCACGAGAGTCCATTCCACTTTTGATACATGACAAGATCCTACTAGCTTTAGAGGCAGCTGATTGACATTGCATGCTGTTATTCAATTTATGATCTACTAGTACCCCCAGGTCCTTCTCAACAAGGGACTGTCCCAGATTTACTCCCCCAAGGACATATTTTGCCTTTGGATTATTGGCCCCCAGGTGCATAACCTTACATTTATCCACATTAAACCTCATTTGCCATGTGGATGACCAAACATTCAGTTTGTCCAAGTCACCCTGCCGCCTATGAACATCCTCCATAGACTGTATTACATTACACAGCTTGGCGTCATCTGCAAAAATGGACACAGTGCTATTAATTCCTACCTCTATCATTAATAAATATTAAATAGTAGTGGGCCAAGCACAGAACCCTGAGGTACACCACTCATAATTGGTGACCATTCGGAGTAGGAATCATTGACCACAACTCTCTGGATACGATCCTTCAGCCAGTTTTCAATCCAATTGCAAATTATTTCTGCCAAACCAATAGCCCTAATTTTACCCATCAGGCGTCTATGAGGAACAGTGTCAAATGCCTTTGCAAAGTCCAAGAACACAATATCCACAGCTGCTCCTCCATCCAGGCACCTGCTCACCTCTTCATAGAAGCAGATTAGGTTAGTTTGACAACTTCTATTCTTAGTAAACCCAGGCTGGCTGTCACTTATTATTCTATTTGATGTCACATACTCCAGTATGTAGTCTTTTACTAACCCTTCCAATACTTTCCCCACAATGGAAGTTAAGCTTACAGGCCTGTAATTGCCTGGCGAAGTTCTAGAGCCCTTTTCGTATATTGGCACCACATTTGCCTTGCGCCAGTCACTTGGCACCACACCAGACATTACGGAATCCCTGAAGATTTTAGGGCAGTGGTACAGCAATAACAGAACTGAGTTCTTTAAGAACTCTGGGGTGTAACCCATCTGGTCCAGGAGCTTTGTACACATTGATTTTATTGAGCTTAGATTGGATAATGTCTACATTTAGCCAGTCTACTATATTACAGGGTGCATGACCCGCACTGGCACCACCCAAGTCAGAAGTTCTCTCTTCTATTGTATAAACGGAGCTAAAAAACCTATTAAGTAACTCCGCCTTCTCTTGGTCTCCAGTCACCGATGCCCCATTTTCAGAATAAAGGGGTCCAACCTGTTCTGACCCATTTTTTTTTTTTTTTGCATTGATATACCTAAAAAATTTCTTGGGATTTGTTTTGCTATCTTTAGCCACCTGTCTTTCATTTTGTATTTTGGCTGATTTGATTTCCTTTTTACAGATTTTGGTAAGTTTTTTGTAAGTATTGAAAGCCTCAGGTGACCCGTCAGATTTATATTTTTTAAATGCCCTCTTTTTCTCATTAATTGCCCTTTTAACTGTAGCTGTAAGCCACGAGGGGTGTAATCTAGCCCATCTATACTTGTTACCTATTGGAATAAATTTAGAAGTATAAAAACCTAGGATAGATTTGAATTTCTCCCATTTAACATTAGTATCATCGTTTGACAGAATCTGATCCCAGTCTATTGCAGCCCTGAATTTTTGGAAATTAGCCCTCTTAAAATTCAAAGTTTTTGATTTTCCCACCTGTTTCTGCTTTTTAAAGTTTAAGAGGAAAATAATTATATTATGATCGCTGTTCCCAAGGGGTTCCCGGACACTGACATTTTGGACAATCTCCGCATTGTTAGAAATCACAAGGTCCAACAATGCGTCACCTCTTGTGGGATCTTCTACAAGCTGCACCATAAAATTATCTTGAAGTATATTCATAAAATGTCTCCCCTTCACAGATGAAGACGAGCCCTGACCCCAATTTATATTTGGAAAGTTAAAGTCTCCCATTATCATTACGGTCCCCTCCTGTGCAGCCCGCTCCATCTGTTTAAATAGGTGACCCTCTATTTCCTCAGAGATGTTAGGGGGTCTATAAATTACACCAAAAATTCTCTTGGCTTTGAATTTCAACCCACAAAGTTTCAGCCTCTTCACACTCTTTGAGACCACTGACTCATTCACAATCGCTTTTAAGTCTCTTCTGACATACAGACATACACCACCTCCCCATCATGCGATGCATCAAGCCATGTCTCTACTACACCAACAACATCTAACTGTTCCTCTAATATCAGAGCCTCAAGCTCGCCCATTTTGCCTGTGATACTTCTGGCATTTGTGAACATACAATTTAATTTTCCACAGTTATTTATCTGATTTAAAGTAATTTTACTGGCACATATATCCTCACCACTGTTATGCAACTTGTGGATCTCCTTATCCACTGCCTTGGTCCCACATACACCGCCCACCTCACCACTCACCAACATAACCTGCCCCTTCTCTGACCTGTCTACCCCTTCAGTGTCTTCCTTTTCCTCCTCCCCCAATCCTAGTTTAAATACTCCGCCATCCCTGCTAGGATCTTCTCCCCCAGCACAGCAGCCCCCCTTCCACTTAGGTGCAAGTTATCTGCGGAAAACAGCTTGCACCCCAGTGAAAAGTCAGCCCAATGCTCTAGGAACCCAAATCCCTCTGCTCTACACCAGGATCTGAGCCATGCATTTAACTCCCTGAGCTCCCGCTGTCTGCTCTGTGTAGCGCATGGCACAGGTAGGATTCCGGAGAATACTACCTTTGAGGTCCTTTCCTTAAGCTTTGAACCTAGTTCTTTAAAATTATTCTTCAGGCTCCTCCACCTACCATTAATTCTGTCATTAGTACCAACATGGACCACGACAGCTGGGTCATCCCCAGCCCCTCCCAGTAATTTATCCACCCTTTCCACCACATGCCGAACCCTGGCACCAGGGAGACAGCAAACCATTCGGTTGAGGTGGTCTTGGCGACAAATTACTCTATCTGTCTTCCTGATTATAGAGTCCCCTACAACCACTAGCTGCCTTGGCTTACCTGCACTCCCATCCACCCTACTACTAGCTGGTCTGCTCCCCCGGCTGTGAGGGAGAGCAGGATCCGCTAGCTGCCATTTCTGACACTGACGTCCTTACATCATTGCACATCATTTATTCAGTTTCATAGTTAGTTTAAATTTTTTCTTTTTTTTTTTGTCACCAATATTGTATTTGAGACCTTACAGTCGGGATCTGTATATGAAGATTGAACTTCCAACTAACTTTTACCCCTTCCTGCTGTAGCCCTTTGTTTTTGTGTTTTCATTTTTCACTCCCCACCTGCAACAATCTATAACTTTTTTTTTATTTTCTCACGTACAGAGCTGTGTGATGGCTTGTTTTCTGCATAACAATGTGTACTTCAAAATGGTGATATTTATTATTCCATGCTGTGTATGGGGAAGCCTGGAAAAAAATTCCAAATGCAGTGAAATTGGTGAAAACGCATTTCCAACGTTTTCTTCTGGGCTTTGATTTTACGGCTTTCACTGTGGGCCCCAAATGACATGGTGTACTTTGGATTACGGAGCTGTGGGTTTTTAATGACTTTTGATGTCATTTTCAATGCTACCATTTTTAGGACTGTACAACCTTTTTGATTGATTTTTATTGCATTTTTTTTATATTTTCCGAAATGGCAGTGCCATTTTTGACTGTGGGAACTATTTTCTGTTATGGGGTTAAACACGGTGAAAAACCGGTATATTTTAATTGGGCATTTTCAGACGTGGTGATACCTTGTGCTTATTATTTTTACTGTGTATTCGCTCTTGGGAAAGGGTTTTTAGGATCAGACAATAAAAAACCTATCATATGGCCGTACTATAGTATTCCACTATATGGGGATTTTCCTCCTCATTCTTTACAATGTGCTGATCGCACATTGTAATGAAAGGATTAACACTGCCTCGGGTCTATGGAACACCTGAAGCTGTCATGACGACATTGCCGCTCCCGATGTTGGCACGGGGAGCAACCATCCTCACCAAGATGGCTGTGCTGGCATTTTTTTTTTAAGGCGGCGATCAGGGGGTTATGACACCCAGAATCTTGACATATAGCAATGCTGCAGATATCCGCTTGCGCCGCCTATTGTACTCTTGCTCACTATCTGCACAGCAGGCAAGGGTATCCTATGTGTCCATTCTGAACAGCATGTCAGATGCTGTAAGGACCACTCTGTCCTATAGAATGGGCACTGTGATGACGTGTAATTTTACGTACCTTGTATGAATGCAAGCTGTCTAGAAGTTCATGAAGATAATGCCAGGTGAATGGGATGAAGTGGCATGCCTTGCAAATAGAGAAGTTGGACTGTGTATTAGTCAGCAATGCTTCACCAGCACATAATGTTAATGTCTGCTAATGTAGGGCTTATTTTGTTTAGTGAGAAAACCCCTTTGAAGTTTTGGGAATGCGGAATAAAAAAAAAATTTAATTGAAGTTCTGGGAATGCGGAATTGAAACAAAATCGGAGAATTGGGAATACAAAACTTATTCTGATGTTGGCAAAACCAAGTAGCATGGGATCCATTCTAAATTCATTCATCTAAATAAATGTTAGGATGTCCATGTTGGCTGTAGAGAGGACATCACCAGTGGTGCTGAACACACTAGTTGTAAGGCAGGACAGCATCTACAAGGCACAGAGGGCAAGCTCCTTTCAACTTTCCCACCCAGAAATTGAATGGGCAGGACCCATCCTTCAGTACCAGGAGACGTGTGGACAGATAATCCTCCACCATTTCGTAGTGAGTCTCAATCAGTAGTATTCAGCAGGGTTGCCACCCAGTATTCAGCAATGTTAAATATCTGGCAACTCTTCCACAAGATTTGGTAGAACTTTTTCCGGTGCTCATTTCGAATAACGAACCCCATTGAAGTCAATGGGAGACTCAAGCATTTTTCAAGGGGACCAAAGCTCTGCACGGGGAAGCTTGGCCAAACACCTGGAAACCTCAGAAAATGATAGAAATGGACAGGAAACAGCAGGGCCAGCATGCATGGATGCCTCTGAGGCTGCTTAATCGCACCATTATGCCAAAATTATGGGCAACAGCATGGCGATGATAGAGTGACTGAATGAGGCGAGATAGCATCTAAAACACCCAATAATTGACCCTGACACTATAGGGGACGGCATGCAGAGGCAGCAGCGGCAGGCTAGAGAGTGGCATGGCAACATACCCCAAGTGGACTCAGGCTTCAAACCAATTAAAAAAATTCCTTTTGGCGAGGATAATGTGTAGCACTGTATGTATGTATCAGTATTTTGCCTGGTTAAGGCGGCAGAGGGAACCAAAGAAGGTGAGCAAGAAACGCTGAAATGATTTCCTATGTGAACAAAAGGTTGACGGAATATTTAGTCGATAACACAGCATGGTGGCGACATAGTGACCAAGTTCCATAACGTATCTGGTGAAACACCCAAAAAATTAGCTTGACACAGCTCGTTTGCTAAAGGGGATGACATGTGGAGACAGCCATGGAGACGACTTCCATGATTAAGAGCGACAGTATGGGGCATCCATATTGCGCTGCTAAAATTGAAACTTCAGGTCTCCAGCATGGTGGCGACAGATGCGCCGAGTTCCATTATGTATCTGGTGAAACACCCAAAAATTCTGCCTGACACAGCTCGTTTGATAAGGGGACGATGTATGGAGGCAGTAAGGTAGTAGTAGTAGATAAAAGGTGCTGCAGTTAAAACTATGTTAGTTGGATCTTGGAGTGGAGCTGGCGGTCCGCTGCCAGGCGAGCTTTCGCCTGTCTCTTGGCTCCTCCCCACCCAAAAAGAGCCTGGGGGCCAGAAGCGTTTACTTTGAAAAAATTACAATTTTCAAAGCAGGCGGGGGCTACAAACACCACTTCTAAGAACCTTTTGTATAAGATCAAGTGTAGTACTGTTCTTATAAGTAATTGGCCTGGTTATGGCGGGGGAGGGGAACGTAAACAGATGTGCAAGTAGCGCTGAAATAATATCGGTAAATGATAGAAGATTGGCGGTATGTTTTGTGGATAACACAGCAGGGTGGCGACAAAGTTAACAAGTTTGATGTGGAAGCCGTGAAAACAAACCAAAATTCTGCCTGACACAGCTCGTTTGCTAAGGGGACGATGTATGGAGGCAGCTATGGAGATGACGTGTGGAGGCTGCTATAGAGACAATTAAATTTGGATAGTGCCTGAGTACTATATTAAATATTAAATACATAGAGTACTATAGCTAGAGCCAGTTGGCCCTGGCAAAAAATATCCAGTTTCCTCTGCTTTAGTGTACAAAGAAGAGGAGAATGAGGAGGAGGAGTGCATACATTATTCAGGTTGAGCTGCTTTTACCTGGTGGGGAATGGAAATCCTGAGAAATCCAGGCTTTATTCATCTTGATAAGCGTCAGCCTGTCAGCGCTGTCAGTCAACAGGCGTGTACGCTTGCCACCAGCTGCACTGAAAACCCGCTGTGACAACACGCTAGATTCAGGGCAGGCAAGAACCTCCAAGGCGTACAGCGCCAGTTCGGGCCACATGTTCAGCTTTGAAACCCAGTAGTTGTAGGGAGCTGTGTGATCATTTAGGACGATGGTATGGTCAGCTATGTACTCCCTCACCATCTTTCTGTAAAGATAAGCCCTACTCTGCCGAGACTGGGGACAGGTGACAGTGTCTTGCTGGGGTGACATAAAACTGGCAAAGGCCTTGTAAAGCGTACCCCTGCCAGTGCTGGACAAGCTGCCTGCTCGCCTACTCTCCCTCGCTACTTGTCCCGCAGAAGTACGTCCTCTGCCGCTAGCGCTGTCAGAAGGGAAATACTGTTTTAGCTTGTGCACCAGGGCCTGCTGGTATTCATGCATTCTCACACTCCTTTCCTCTACAGGGATGAGAGTGGAAAAATTTTGCTTGTACCGTGGGTCCAGGAGAGTGAATACCCAGTAATCCTGGACTGAGGTAGGCCCCGCAATCCTTGGCGTCGGCAGTATATGAGCAGCCCCAGGGTCAGACTCAGTCACAGCCTCCACCAAGTTAACCCAATGTGCCGTCAGCGATATATAGTGCCCCTGCCCGGCAGCACTCGTCCACGTGTCTGTGGTTAGGTGGACCTTGTCAGAAATGGCGTTGGTCAGGGAACGGGTGATGTTGTCCGACAAGTGCTGCTGCAGGGCTGGGACGGCACGTCGGGAAAAGTAGTGGCGGCTGGGGACCGAATACCAGGGGGCGGCCGCCATGAGGTTGCGAAAGGTCTCGGTCTCTACCATCGTATAGGGCAGCATCTCCAGGCTCAGTAATTTGGAGATGTGGACGTTGAGGGCTTGGGTGTGTGGGTGGGTTGCACTGTATTTCCTCTTGCGCTCCAGCGTCTGGGGTATAGAGAGCTGGACGCTGCGCATGGAGACATTGGTGGACGCTGTGGAGAATCATGGAGGCGAAGGTGTGGTTTTCGCCCCCGGGAGGTGTTTGTGCTGGGGTCCTGGGCAGAGGGCTGACTAGCAGTTGACACAGGGGAAGGAGCAGTGGTGGACCCGGCCGGAGGTGAACGGCCTTGGTTCTATTGAGTGGGGTGTTTAGCATTCATATGCCTGCGCATACTGGTGGTGGTTAAGCGAGTATTGGTGGAACCCCTGCTGATCCTGGTGTGGCACAGGTTGCACACCACAGTCCGTCGGTCATCCAGACTTCAGAAAATCTAGCCCTCGCCACGGAAGCTTCACTACGTGAAACATTTGGCGCTGATGCACCAGCTCTGACCCTGCCTCTCCGTCTGGCCCCACCACTGCCTCTTCCAACCTGTTCTGGTAAAGGACTCACCACCATCTCACAAGCACTGTGTTCACCCGGCCTATCAACCCAGCTTGGGTCTGTCACCTCATCATCCTCCGATCCCTCAGTCTGCTCCCCCCTCAGACTTCCTGCCCTGACAACTTCACCACTGTCTGACAACCGTGTCTCCTCATCGTCCGACACCTCTTTACACACTTCTTCCGCTACGTCAAGAAGGTCATCATGACCCACAGACTGGGACCTGTGGAAAACCTGGGCATCGGGAAAGAGCTCAGCAGCAACCGGACAAGTGGTTTGTGACTCTGGGAAGGGTCCAGAAAACAGTTCCTCAGAGTATGCCAGTTCAAATGCCAAGTTTTCCTGGGAGGGGGCAGACTGGGGAGAAGGAGGTTGAGGTGGAGGAGCTGGAGTGCTCACTTGGGTAACATGGGTGGACTGCGTGGAAGACTGACTGGTGGACAAATGGCTAGAAGCATTGTCTGCAATCCACAACATCAACTGTTTGCACTGATCTGGCCTCAACAGTGTTCTACCACGAGTCCCAGTAACTTGAGACATGAAGCTAGGGAGTGTAGCTCTGCGGCGTTCCCCTGCTCCCTCATCAGCAGGTGGTGTCTCACCCCGCCCAGGACCACGGCCTCTGACCCCTGCAGTAGTTGGACGCCCACACCGTCGTCCTCTACCCCTAGCCCTCGGGTTTAACATTTTCAAAATTAAAGTCTATTATATAAACAAAATAGAAATATAAACTGTAAATTTTTTGTGTGTTTTTTTTTGTTTTTTTTTTACATTTTTTTATAGAACAAAACGTGCAGAAGACAACACACAGCAACCACAGAAGATGATGATTGCTATGGCTAGTTTCTAACCTACACTGACAGCAAACAACAGGATTTTGTGCTGTGCCTGTGACTAATCCCCTAATAAATTGTCCCACTTAAGTGTTTGAGATGGATATGTGTGTCACTAAGAGCTAAATAGAACGTTCACAAGTCTCCATGCAAATTCGTCACAATATGGTACTAGCTGCACTACTAGTGCCAGCAAGCCCAGCCACAAGCAAATTAAAAAAAATATATATATAACTCTATTGTAGCCCTAAGTAGGGCTGTTGGGTTCTTGTAGAATCACTCCTGCCTAACACTATTCTAATATAACACCCTAATGCTATCCCAGAGCAGCAGCAGCTCTCTCCCTAATGGCATCCACCTGATCTGGCCAGCCAACCACTGCTATCGACATGTAAGTGTACTACATGATGCTGGGTGCAGTGCAGAGTCTCCTGGCTTGTGATTGGCTCTGTTTCTGGCCGCCAAAAATCTCACTGGAGCTAGAAATTCTACAATTGACTGCTGCTGCTGACACACCCTTTCCAGCATATGTACAGTGGGTACGGAAAGTATTCAGAACCCTTTGAATTTTTCACTTTGTATCATTGCAGCCAATTGGTAAATTGAAAAAAGTTCTTATTTTTGTTTATGAATTTACACTCGGCCCCGTATCTTGACAGAAAAAAAATGAAATGTAGATGTTTTTGCTAATTTATTTATTTTATTTAATTCGAAAAACTGAAATATCCCATGATCATAAGTATCCAGCCCTGGTCATCAGTATTTACACCATTTGCTGTGAAACTCATATTTAACTCACATGCTGTTTTCCTTCTGATCCTTTTTAAGATAGTTCTACTGTTTCATTGGAGTCCTGTGTTTAACCCCTTCACACTCTGGGGCCCAATGGCGCCCAAATGCCCGAAATACAACTTTTACACCTTTTTACATGACATAAAAAATGTAATGAAAAGTGATCAAAATGTCGCACAGTCCTCAAAATGGTAGCAATGAAAACGTCACCTCATTTCAACGTCACCGCGATTGTACTGAACCAAAGAATAAAGTATAGGTGTTATTTGGAGCGAAGAGTGAAAGTCGTAAAAACTGAGCCCACAAGAACGTGCCGCACATGCGTTTTTTTTTTTCCAATTTTTCCACATTTGGAATTTTTTTCCTGCTTCCCAGTACATGGCATGGAATAATAAATAACATCATGGGAAAGTAAAATTTGTTACGCACAAAATAAGCCCTCACACAGCTCTGTACACAGAAAAATGAAAAAGTTATGGATTTTTGAAGGTGGAGAACGAGAAATGAGCAAAAAAAAACCTGCGTCCATAGGAGGTTAATGAAACTGATTGGACTTCATTAGGATAGGCACACACATGTCTATATAAGATACCACAGTGTATGTCAGAGAACATGAGAATCATGAGGTTTAAAGGAAATCTACCATTTGCATTATGAACCAAACATACCTTGAGAATGCTGTAGCTACACTGATGCAGAAACATATCTTGTTTAATCCCTGAATCGAGTGGTTTTGCTGAAAAAATAGCAACCACTTATCTGTTCCTGGGTCCCAGTCCACTGTTTCCCTATGGTTTTGCTAAAATTGGGTTAACCCCTTAATGCTCTGCGCCGTAGCTCTACGGCGCAGAGGTATAAGGGATGTATGAAGAGGGCTCACGGGCTGAGTCCTCTTCATACAGAGGTGGGGGTTTTTGCATTTTGCACAAAACCCCCACTGCTAATAACCGCGGTCGGTGCGCGGGCGCCGCCATCTTTTTTTCAATCGCCACGCCCCCGAACGTCATCGGGGGGCGGCGATCGGTTACCATGGTAGCCTCGGGTCTTCTTTTGACACGAGGCTACATGGTTTATGCAGGTTCGTTACAATGAGCCAGTGGCTCATTGTAATGTATGACCTGCAAAAATGCCATATATTGCAATACTGTAGTATTGCAGTATATGGTAGGAGCAATCTGACCATCTAGGGTTAATGTACCCTAGATGGTCTAAAAAATAGTGAAAAAAAAAAGTTTAAAAAATAATACCCATGTCACGTCTAGAAACTCATGCTCACCCCTTGCTTCTTGTCACGGCGAGGACGCCGCCGCCTCGTCACGTGACGTGGGGTGCAACTGTACGGGTTAATTTAGCCTACTCAAACTTGCGCTCACCTTTCACTCAGGACACAAATTGAGCCTAAATCACACCTCATACAGCTCCAGCACCAGAACCAGACCCGCTGCCACCACTTATTGCATTTATACTGGGACCAATAAGTATCCCACTCTACATCAATTCTTGCTCTCAAGCAGTCACTTTGTCACACCACTAGACATGCACACTCAGCACTCCAGCAGTCACACAGTTAAACACACTTCACAAGGCTATGAGTTCGCAGAGCATACAGGGACCAAAATTAAAGTGAAAAGCTTTAATTACAAAAAGTTGATCAGTGCATAAAAAGATATTAAAAACAAAAGAATTACAAAATAAAATGACACACAACACGGCAAACAGTTATAAAATAAAAAGGGAGAAAAATAACAGAAACTTACAACTTAAAGTAAATCCTGATCCCTGGAGGTGGGAGAAATGAGGGACACACTCAGCTTGTCAAGCAGCCCCCAAAATGTGAACACCAATTCTTGGATTTCATATTGTTTTATAACTTCTCAGTTTGGTTCAGATTTCAGAACCTCCCATTCATTAATTAGTCCAGAGGGTCATTCACGATTGGGCAAAGTGTTAATGAGGGGGGAGAGTCCAGGAATATTTAAACAGTTCTTTGTTTCCAAATCCTGATGCAGAAGGGGGGGGGTAGGGAGACCAAATGTCCTTTGGGGTCTGAACAGACCAGTCTTCAGGTCAGAGGTTATCAGGCTGTTAAAGCTCCAGGATGTCATAAAAGCTGCCTGGACGCTTCAATAGATGCCAAATATTTAAACAAAGTTTGTAATTACCCCGTTGTTAAACCCATCTTATACATTCACAATTAATATCTCCTTGACACCTCCCCCTTTCAAGATTGGGCAAATTTGAAAAGACCCACGCCATTTTAAATTTTCCCAAGCCAATTACCAATAATACATAGCAGAAGTTCAGTACCATAAAAATCATTGCCATAAGATGTGATTACCTGGGCACATCAACCATCTGGTCCTTTGTCCTATGTATAAGGCCAAGTACTATCTCCCCTGGTCACTTGTACACTGCTGTGCTGGGACCCCCTGCTGACTTTATGGCTTTGTGCTGCAGAAACACTAAGTTCTGTGTCCCCTCTCCCAAGTGTGAAATGGTTAACCCTCTCACTGCTGGATGAAATGCCAATGGAGTTAAGTGTAGGACTTCTGTACCCAGTTACATTATGTTTTGGTTTTCCCGCTGTACAGCTATTAGAGTCCCTCTCTTTATCATTTATACTACAGGGATTAGGTTGGACCACTGACTGAACGCTCTCCTGAGAGTCCCTATGCCCCTGCTCCCCTTTCTGATCGCTCCCCAAAACTGCACTGGCAACACTCATCACTGGGAACCCGACCTCACTGTGGACCCCAGTCTCCTCTCTCAGCACTGGTTCTAGTGTACACGCTGTCTTTGGCTCATAGACACACTGCATCTCCCCAGTCTGAGTAGAGGCATCTTTGTGGCTCATGCTCTGAGCCTTACTCATCTTGACACCTCTTGTCTGCTCTAGGACCTCTCCTTGAGTAATGGCCTCCACCAGATCCACACTCAGGACCTTAGAGCTTTGAGGTGCAGATTCAGAGACTCCATCTTGGCAGCCTCTCACACCCTTCACCATATCTGCTGACTGCAGGGTTATCTCTGGGGGCCCGTTCACCACCCCCTCCCCCGTAGCTTCCTCATACTGGGACACCTCTGGTTCTGGAGCAGGCATAGCCTTGCTCTTGCTATCCTGTCCTCCTTCCCAGACCAGTCCCCTTGGGCTTCTGCCCATTTTCTCATATGATTGTTGTACATCAGGCACATACACAGTTGTCATTTTTCCCAAATCATTTCCCAACAATACATCCACAGGCAATTCTTGTGACACTCCCACTTGTCTGATACCTCTACCAGAACCCCAGTCCATAAAAACCTTGGCAACGGGCACTCCTGGATGGCATCCAGTTATCCCCTTCACAGGCAAAGTCTTTTCTGGAATGATGTCCTCAGGGTTTATAACCTCAGGGCGAACTAAAGAATAACTTGCCCCTGAGTCTCTTAATCCCTGGGTGACTCTATCCCCCACTATCACAGTCTGCATGTGGTGCTGTAACTTCTTCATATCACCAGAAAGCAGCATGACTACTGGTACTGTAGAGTAGACAGTTGCCCCTCTCTCTGGGCACGCAGACCTCAGATGACCCACTTTGTTACAAATAAAACATTTGCGCATATCCCCCTGATTTATAGACTCCCTCAGTGTAATATTCTCACCCACTTTGGAGACAGAAGGTTGTGATGTTGTCCTGGCTTGTTTCTCCTTCCAGCTGGTGGACCTTTGGGGGGATGTTTCCCTCTTTGCTTCAGGCATCCGGTTGGCGGTGTAGGAGTCTGCAATCTGCGCAGCCTCATCCGCAGTTTTAGGCTCCCTGTCACAAACAAACTGTCGTACATCCACAGGACAAATGTGCAGAAATTGATCTTTTATCATGAGATCCTCCAGGTCCTCACGGCTGTTGACAGAAAGTCCTCGGGTCCACTGTAGAAAGGTAGTCCGTAAGTTGCCTACTGTATCAGCGTAGCTGTCAGTTGGTCCTCGCTTTACGCTCCGGAACTTCTTGCGGTACACCTCTGGAGTTAAGTTGTACTTTTTAATCAAAGCAGCTTTTATAGCATCATAGTCCTCATCAAGCTCAAGAGGAAGGTCAGCAAATACTTCCAGGGCTTTGCCTCTTAGCCCTGGGCTCAAATACTGTGCCCACTGCTCACGGGGCAGATGGTATTGTCTGCAGGTCTTCTCAAAAGATCGCAGAAAAATGTCCAAGTCCCCATCCTTGTCCAGTACTGGAAAACGTTCTTGACGAGGTCTTTTGGGGTCTACATCCTGGGATTGGGGTTGCACAGAATTGATACCCCTGTCAATACGCGCCATTTCCAGCCTGAATTCTCTATCAGCCTGGCGCTCACGCTCTGCAGCTGCTCTCTCCTCTCTCTCTGCGGCCGCTCTCTCCTTCTCTCTCTCTGCGGCCGCTCTCTCCTTCTCTCGCTCTGCGGCCGCCTGATTAAATTGAAGGATAAGCTGCAGTCGCAGGCTAGGATCACATTCACCTAGCTGCTGTAGGGCCATTTGTAGAGACACATCCATGCCTTCCTGAGGGCTCCTGCTGTGGGTAGCCTCAGGGGAAACTCTTCCAGGATTAATGTCCATATCTTGGCTCCCTTGAGCCATGCCAGATCCTTGCTCTGCATCTTGCTCCATCAGAGCACAAACCAGCAGCTCTTTGGACTTGTCAGCCGGGTCGATACCTCTCTGCTCACAGAGGTGGACTAGAGCTTCCTTGCTCTGTCTCTTGTAGATGGTTGCCATCACTGAGTGCAACCTTTGCCAAATAAAAGATAGAAAAGAAAAACGGGGAAGGGAAACTGTTTGCACGTGTGTCTTAGAACAGCACTGATTTGGTCCGTGTAAAACTAGGGTACTCCTCGCAAGGATTCCACTAGTCCTTAAGTGCAGGGGTTAGTTGCTTAATCCCAACACTTAATGCTCTGACAAAAAATGAATTTATCCCACCGCTGCCACCAATTTGTCACGGCGAGGACGCCGCCGCCTCGTCACGTGACGTGGGGTGCAACTGTACGGGTTAATTTAGCCTACTCAAACTTGCGCTCACCTTTCACTCAGGACACAAATTGAGCCTAAATCACACCTCATACAGCTCCAGCACCAGAACCAGACCCGCTGCCACCACTTATTGCATTTATACTGGGACCAATAAGTATCCCACTCTACATCAATTCTTGCTCTCAAGCAGTCACTTTGTCACACCACTAGACATGCACACTCAGCACTCCAGCAGTCACACAGTTAAACACACTTCACAAGGCTATGAGTTCGCAGAGCATACAGGGACCAAAATTAAAGTGAAAAGCTTTAATTACAAAAAGTTGATCAGTGCATAAAAAGATATTAAAAACAAAAGAATTACAAAATAAAATGACACACAACACGGCAAACAGTTATAAAATAAAAAGGGAGAAAAATAACAGAAACTTACAACTTAAAGTAAATCCTGATCCCTGGAGGTGGGAGAAATGAGGGACACACTCAGCTTGTCAAGCAGCCCCCAAAATGTGAACACCAATTCTTGGATTTCATATTGTTTTATAACTTCTCAGTTTGGTTCAGATTTCAGAACCTCCCATTCATTAATTAGTCCAGAGGGTCATTCACGATTGGGCAAAGTGTTAATGAGGGGGGAGAGTCCAGGAATATTTAAACAGTTCTTTGTTTCCAAATCCTGATGCAGAAGGGGGGGGGGTAGGGAGACCAAATGTCCTTTGGGGTCTGAACAGACCAGTCTTCAGGTCAGAGGTTATCAGGCTGTTAAAGCTCCAGGATGTCATAAAAGCTGCCTGGACGCTTCAATAGATGCCAAATATTTAAACAAAGTTTGTAATTACCCCGTTGTTAAACCCATCTTATACATTCACAATTAATATCTCCTTGACACTTCTTCTACCACTGATCCACATATTAATACACACTATTCACTATGATGAGTAAATCTAAGATCCAAGTGTTACACACTATTCACTATATTGAGGACTTTTATCATCCACATATTAATGTGCACTATTCACTATAATGAACACTTATATTAGCCACGTATTAATGTGCACTATTCACTGACAAGAACACATTTATTATTATTATTATATATTATTATCTATCTATCCCCTAATAGGCTGTCTGCACATGTTGCAAATCCCAGCAGATTTTATCAATGGATATTGTTGCGGAAAATCCCCAGCGTAAAACAGTAGCATTAAAGTGAATGTGATTTGAAAAAAATTTTGTGTGCCTGCATATTTTTGAAAGCATTTTTCTACAAAGGGCATGTGAAAATCTGCATGAAATCTTCACCATGAAGTGAATTTGAGGCAGATTATTGTTTGAAATTATGAGGGCATCTGGCAAACCAAAACAGGTAAAAAAAAAGACATGCAGAAAAACCACATGTATCAGAATCTGTTTCTCAATGACAATCCGCAAACTGTGCAGATACCCAAATAGTTATTGTTCTTGATTTTCTTCAACATGGCCTGGGTAAAGTTTTACCTGGGACCAATAAATGTTTTAGTATTGGCTCCAGGTGGAGTAAAAAAAAGAAGAAAAAAAAAATACTTACCTTGGCCCTTACCTCCAGTTCATTGTGGCTCCCGCCGTCAACTTTATACCTTCTGGAAGAGTGGTCAGCCTTTCTTCCATAGAGCCAGATATCTTCAGAAAACATCATCCATCCATTGTGTAAGGAAAAGTTATACAATTTTACAATATACTTTCTGTATCAATTCCTCACTGTTCTCTAGATTTTTGCTTGCTGTCATCCCATAGAAAGCTTAATTGTTTACTTCCAGTGGAAAGAAATCTGTCCATTGTCATGTGATGTGACACAAGTGCATAAGCCGTACCACAGTAACAGAGTAACAAAGCTTTGCAGTCAGTCAGTGTCAGTGCTCAACTCTTTTCAAGGAATAGTAGTTCAAACAGAATGAGTGGTCTCACCACCTGTTCACAGGTTAGAAATAGAAGATCGCCCAGGCACTGTAGATCCTATACCAGGGAGCAAATGGAAAGATAGTGCAGACCTCCAGGGTAAAGAAAGGATTTTTATTTGTGTATACTCACAAAGTAGCAGTAAAAGCATGTAGCGTCAAACACCTCGCCCGACCCAGGTTTCGCCTCTTCAGGCTTCTTCCGGGGCCCCTGGCTCCTCACATTTTATTCTCCAGCTTCAGAACAGTCCATTTTCTACATTTAATAACAAAGCTTTGCACCTGCGTGTCCTTGACAAGATCATGGACAGATTTCTATCCACTGGAAGTAAACGATGAAGTGTTGTATAGGACAGCAAGCAGAGATCTAGAAAACTGTGTAGAATTGCTACAGAAAGTATATTTGAAAATTGTACTTTTTCTTACACAAATCATATCAATTATTGGCTGAAAGTGGACAACCCCTTTAAGTGGACCTTTATATATATAGCAGTAAGGAAAAACCAAGTCCGCACAGTGGGAAAAAAACTCAACTGAGAGGGTATGCTAAGCCTCCACGGATCCTGGCGAGATCCCTTGTAACAAAATAGATAAAAAGCAGGCAGCATTACGGATTTCCAAAAATATCAAAGAGGTGAAGTTTATTTAGAGAGTGGTGACGTTTTGGTGTAAACCACCTTCATCAAGCACTTTAACAAGTGAATCCAGTGGGTAAACAGGAAATACATGATACAACAATGAATACAAGTGGGCATGTCATAAAGTGCAAAGAGGGATGTTGGCCTTTTAGAACCAAAACTTGACAGAAATTCTTTACATGTGTCAGGATGAATTTAGAGAGTCCTAGTGGAATCAAACAGAAGAGAACCTTAAAAGTGACCCTAATTTTTGAACACACACCCCTTGGAGAATTTAGCAAGGTGTGATATGTGGTGTATTGTAATATAAGTGGTGTAGTGAGCATTTTGAACATACAGGTGGTTTCCAAATATGATGTGCAATGGATGGAAGATGGAAATTACGATTATTTCTGGAAAGTTTGGTGCCCATTATGTGACACCCAGATTGTGCCACTGTGAAATGTCAGCTCTCTGATTAGGAATCATGTTTCCTGACATGAGAAAACCCAACATGTGATCCTAAATGCTTGCCAGAAAATACAACAGGGCTCCGCAATGATATAGCACCATGTGTATTTGAGGCAAAACTTGAAGAATTGTGAAGAAAAACTTGAAGATGTGTTAACAAACCCAGAGGCTTGGATGGGAAATAGAAAACCTAAAAAAATAATACCCACAAGTGACCCTAGTTTGCAAACTATATGCCTCAATGAATATTTCGTTTTACCAAAATGAATTCACAACAAAGGTTGGACGCAAATTGTGAATGCAATTATAATAATAATTCCTTTGTTTATATAGCACACACATATATGCAATGCTTGCAGAGCTTGCCAAATTGGTCCCTGTCGCCAATGGGGCTCACAATCTAATCAACCTACCAGTATGTTTTGGAGTGTGGGAGGAAACCAGAGAAAACCCACGCAAACACGGAGAGAACATACAAACACTTTGCCGATGTTGACCTTGGGACTTGAACGCAGGTCCCCAGCGCTGCAAGTCTGTAATGCTAACCACTAAGCCACCGTGCTGACCTTAATGCAATGCGTATAAGGCGGTGGAATATACCAGGGGACCAACTAAAATTTTGTCACTCTGGCGTTCCCGCAGGTCTTGTAGTAGTATATTGTATAGTGTCCTTTCTAACCCCTCTTTTTCAGAGTCCTTCTTTTAGAAGCAGACTTGAGGAATTCACTGTGAAAATGTTGTCCTGGTAAAACACGGGGGGCATCTAATCCAGAGGTACTGGGGCAATGTCCTTCTTGTCCAAATATGAGTGCCTTAATCACCACCTCTTGAAAATGTAGAAATGATATGGCATGACCTGCACATTGGAACTGCACGTAAGACTTGAACTGATGCATGCCACCTATGTATTTATTGTAAGCCAGGATGCCATCTGGCTTGGTACCTTGTACAGGGGTGAGAGTGCTGGAGTCTCCATGAATTGTGGTCAGAACAAGGACTTCTCTTTTGTCCTTATACTTGACTAACACCATGTTCTGATTGTTAAGTGCCTTTATGCCCCCCTTTCTAAGTGGCTACCTAACAAGGGATCCAAGGAGACCTCTCTGGTTTTTGCGTATAGGGCCGTATGCTACAAAACTTCTGGAACTGAGGGATTGGAATAGTGGAGCGCTGAGATAAAAAGTATCAATATAGAGATGATAATCCTTCTCTAGCAGTGGGTGCACAGATCGGTCAATCTGAGCTCTCTCGGAGATGGCATGATTCCACCAGACACGGCCCCTTCCACTTATGATTGGTGCTGTCCTAGACAGCAGCAATTATCGCTGTGTGTTACTCCTATTAACCCATTTGATGCCATCGTGATAATTATTTCGAACATGGACCGGGAAGGGGCAACGAAACCCCTCTAGACCACGAGGCAAAATGCATGGCTGTCACCATCTTGCCCCAATCACTGTGTCTACAGACACTTTAACTTTATTGCATTATTTAATTTTATTTAAAAAAAACTTTATGTATATGAGCTTGCTCAAGCTAACACAGTGCAATACAGATGCTCAGTGTGTCACAGCCTGATGCTGCCAGGTGGCAGGGCTGGCACGCAGGGAGGATCGCACAGCCCTGGGGCACTGGACAGCCCTGTGGCTGCCAGAAGAGGATCGTACCCTCTGTTAAGCCCTCCCTCCCGGGCACCGCTTATGAGCTTGTGTGATCACCGTCATGTACATGTATGTGGGGATGCGACATACTCTGTGCATGCTACGACATGTGTGTGAAATTGCTTTAAAGGCTTAAGACTGTCCATTTAACTTTTAGACACTGTTAGTAAATCTTCCTTGCTGGGTTTGCCAACCTGAATATGGCCATCGGAGTAGGTCGTACAAGTGTTCACTGTAGACATAAATGGGATGTATAAAGAGGATGACATGAATGACTCCTGTTGCTAGGAAACTTGTTAAACTCATTCTAGTGCTGTCATTCATTATTCATTATGGTATATGTAGTACAAGGTGTAACTTTACATTGAAAAATATTTTTACTTATTAGATGTTCTACAGTTACACTAAATTGCTTCAGGTTCTATTGTAACAAGTAGGCTCAAATAGCTGCTCCAGGTTTATCACAGTGGATGTTGGTGATATGTTTGTTGTACTATTAGACTGTCTAACCCAATATTTCATCCCCCATGTCTATTTTTTTTTATAGAAATGTATTAGTTTACCACTAGCTTTGCTGAATTGAAGATAGAAAATAAAGGGGTTGTCTGACTATTATGCAAATATAGCAGCCAGGTTGGGGAGGGCCTTTTCAAAAAATAAAACCTTACTCACCTGCTCCAGCACTGCTGGTGTCCCACGCTGTTCCGTCGGAGGGGCCTGCTCCAACAACTTCCAGGTGGCCTGGCACTCCCACCCATCTCCTGTACCAGCCCAGTTGCTAAATTTTTATAATAGTCGGACAACCCCTTTAAGGCACAGTAAATGTGACATAAAGGTACAGTGAAGGTACAAGATTAGTTGGTACAGTTGAACCCAGAAGTTTACATACACTATATAAAAATACACATATGGACATATCTGAGCTGAAATTTTCCGTTTTAGGTTGATTCAGATTACCAAAATTATTTATATTTGCCAAATGGCAGAATAGTGAGAGAAATATTTTTTAAGGCATTGTTATTACTTTCTTCAGAGTCAAGAGTTTACATACATTTCATTACTATTTGGTACCATTGCCCTTAAACTGTACGAGTTGGGTCAAACATCCTTCCACAAGCCTCTCAAAATAGTTGGTCGGAAAATTGGGCCCATTCATTCTGACAGAACTGGTGTAACTGACGCATGTTTATAGGCCCATGTTTCCTAAGGGCATGCCACCTTTTCGTAGATGTCAGAAAACTGCCTAAAAACGTAATAGAAGCCTCAAGAAATGTGGCAAACGGCATTTCAGGTGCAAATTACTCCAGTATTTTGGCATAGACAGAATGATACACCTCCACCCATTGACTTTATTTATCTTTAAACCACTTTGTAACCAGTTTGGCAGTATGTTTTGGGTCATTGTCCATTTGGAAGACCCATTTGCGTCCAAGTTTTAAATTCCTGTCTTATGTCTTGAGACGATGCTTCAGTTTAACCACATAATTTTCTTTCCTCATAATGCCATCTATATTGTAACATACACCAGTCCATCCTGCAGGATCCACCACATGATCCTGCCAACCCGTGTTTCACAGTTAGGATGGTATCCTCAGACTTGTGTTCTTCTCCCTTTTCCCTCTAAATGTAACAATGGTCATTATTACTAAACAGTTCAGTTATAGTTTTGTCAGGACATGTCTCCAAAATTAAAAGTCTTCGTTCCTGTGTGCATTTGCAATCCGACTGTACAATCTGATACCGTACTCATTTCACTGTGGATAATGAAACGTACTCATTTCACTGTGGATAATGAAACATTCTTACCAGCTTCAGCCAGCATCTTCACAAAGTCTTTTGCTTTTGTTCTTTTGTCAATATGCACATTTCGGATCAGAGCTTGTCTCCTTCCTAAGCGGTATGATGGCTAGTCATTCTCATGTTATTTGTACTTGCATATAATTGTTTGTACAGATGAATGCTCACAGCAGTTTCTAGGTACTTTGTTGTACAGGATGAATCTCAACAAATCAAGATCATTAAAATATATACAGTGCACCCAGATTTAAGCATAAACAGCCCCCCGACCAAACTAAAAATATTACAGATATGTATTTCTATATGGATTATAGTGTATTCTGCACTGTCCCACTAAGTTAGCTTAGACATTGCAAATTAATTCTAACACATACAGGGGCACATTTACTAACAACAGTGCAAACTGCACTAAATGCAGTTTGCTTGTGTAGTGTGCAGAGGGCGCCAGATCCAGGATTTCTGCCACCTATTCTTCATGGATCTGGTGCCCCCTGCACAGTTCTGAGTGCCACTTTTTTTTGGTTCGCCTTTAACATGGGATGTAAGACACAATTCTGTCAGACTTTGCATGTTAAATCTGGTGCACGGTCCGACTGAGCACCGGAATGGCGTCTAATTTGTCGCATGATGCCTAGTGCAGCCACGGCACAAAAGGGTTGCGTGCAACACAAATGTGGCGCAGGCACTTCTTAAAGGAAACCTACCATTTCAAATGGTCGGTGTAAGCTGTAAACACCAAGCACCAGCTCAGGGTGAGCTGGTGCCGGTGCTTAGTTTCGTTAGTGTTATAAACCGCGGTATCGCGGTTTTAACACTTTTTAAACTTTATAGCAGAAGCAGCTTCGGCGCTGCGCGCGACCGTGCGCGCGCAGCGCCTGCGGCATTTCCTATGTAGGCGCGCGCAAGATCGTGCGCACGCAGCGGCGAAGCAGTTTCTGCTATAAAGTTTAAAAAGTGTTAAAACCGCGATACCGCGGTTTATAACACTAACGAAACTAAGCACCAGCACCAGCTCACCCTGAGCTGGTGCTTGGTGTTTACAGCTTACACCTACCATTTGAAATGGTAGGTTTCCTTTAAATACCTGTGCAAGCAGTTTCCACTAAAAATAACATGCACTTCCCTTAGTAAATGTGCCCCACAGTGTCCTCCTTCAATTAAAATTTAGTGTCAAATTATAATATTGTGTCTATTATGAAATATTATAATAGCAATTATAAGAGCGATTTACATATATACTTCACAAGAACAAGGCTTAGCACATAAATACAGCACCAGTAAGGAGTTCAATACATAAATCCCTATATACATATATAAAGCATCCGAAATTATTTTACATATCTTCAGCGCCCTCTAATTTACTGTATACGATATACACACTATATAATGTGCCACACTGTATTATATATATATATATATATATATATATATATATATATGATGCATCTATACAGATATCAATGATCACATACTGTATACCGCATCACCCCTGCAAGACTGTGAGCACCCCTGGGAGCACTGTGGTGGTAATCACAGGGACTAGTTTAAAAGAATCCAAACAACGAATATTCAGAACGGCTTATATACTTTGCCCCTATATTATATACCAGTGATGGTGAACCTTTTAGAGGCCGAGTGCCCAAAATGCAACCCAAACCCTTGTGACTTGAAGCGAAGTGCCAACACAAAAATTTAACTAGAATAACAAGGTTTTAATTGAGAAAACATAGCTCAAACGTTACAATCTTTTGTATTACAATAAAAACACTATCAACAGAGCTCAAAGGTTTGCATTTTCTGTGCTTTTGAACAATTAAAATGGAATCTGTCTGTCATAAGTTTTGATCACGTATAGAAGTGGTTGAGATCCGAACTTGGTTGCAATTGGTTCTGCTCAGACATTTCTGATAAATCTCCCCCAAGTGTTTTTTTAGACGTAACTCCAAAACATACTGGTAGGATGATTAGATTGTGAGCCCCATTGAGACCAATTTGACAAGTTTTGTGCAGCGCTGCGTAATCTGTGTGCACCATATAAATAAAGAATTATTATCATATTACACACGTAGCTTGTTTCAAATCGCATCCGTTTCAGGCAAAACGCAAGTGCGAACAGGCCAAGCTCAATGCAAGTCAACCACATTATGTAAACTAAGACTACATGTGGAGACTGCTAGTTTAGTGGTTTAAATGATCCCCCCAGATATATTACTTACATATGTGTAACTTTGTGGGGAACTTTGTAGTTAACACTGACAGTACACTGCTGCTGTCACCTGCTCGTGTAAAGTTGTGCACTGTTCAGGGGAAAGGGCGGGGGGGGGGGGAGCAGTGCTCATAGTAAACCTGCATCTGATTGGCTGTGGCTGTGCTGTCAGCCAACCAGCATTATTCATCGTGCCAACTAAACTAAAATGTATAAAATATTTATTAATCTGCCCTGACACTAATAGGGGTCCATTGACCCCCATCCTATGTTGTGGGAGCAGCTTTAAAATTGCTTCCTCCCAACCACATGCATCTACCATGCATGGGTTCTATGCAGGGGTGTACCAAGCCTGTCTCCTGCCTGAGGCGAGCCATAGAGAGACGCCCCCCCCCCCATATAAGTAATATATCAGGTAGTGTCAGGACCAGATCCATCATATTGGTTTGGTGTGAAAATAAAGCAATGCAAAATGCATATAATGTACCACCATGTAGTATAAAATGCATACAGCGTACCGCCATGTAGTATAAAATGCATATAATGTACCGCCATGTCGTATAAAATGCATACAGCGTGTCGCCATGTAGTATAAAATGCATACAGCGTGTCGCAATGTAGTATAAAATGCATACAGCTTGTCGCCATGTAGTATAAAATGCATACAGCTTGTCGCCATGTAGTATAAAATGCATACAGTGTGTCGCCATGTAGTATAAAATGCATACAGCTTATCGCCATGTAGTATAAAATACATACAGAATATATATATATATATATATATATATATATATATACATACACATTTAAACACCTACATATACACATCACATACATATACACCTACATATACACATCACATACATATACACATTACATACATATACACATTACATACATATACACATACATATACACATCACATACATATACACCCACATATGCACATCACATACATATACACATTACATACATATACACATACATATACTCATTACATACATATACATATACACAGATAAACTTACTTTATTTTCTTTTATTCTACAGGAAGGTTCTCCAGGAATGCATGCAGGTTACGCTGTATGCATTCTCCACTCCCACCTGGAGCGGAGGAGAGGGGGGCTAAGGAGCGGAGGAGAGGGGGGCTGTGGAGCGGAACGGGACAGAGGGAGCAGAGCAGTGCGGAGCGGACCGGGACAGAGCAGAGCGGACAGGGAGGGAGCAGAGCAGTGCGGAGCAGACCGGGACAGAGCAGACCGGAGCGAACCGGGAGGGAGCAGAGCAGAGTGGAGCAGAGCGGAGCGGACCAGGAGGGAGCAGTGCAGAGCGTAGCAGACAGGTGCTCAGGGGGATGTTGCGGCCGGCGGGTAAAAGGATTTGCCGGCTGGCAGGAAAGAGGATTTGCCAGCCGGCATGCATGGGGTGCTCCGGGAGGCAGCATGTACGGCGGGCACAGGTGCGCCCCGGGTTCTATGGGAGGGGCAATTCAGTCAACGCTCCCTGTCAGTCAGCGATAATTACTGCGCATGCGCGGTTTCTATGGGAGCGACTGAAACTTTCAGTGCTTCCCAAGTTACCGCGCATGCGCGAAAACTATGCGGTTCTGTCTATGGAGCGGCACGTAGTTCCGCCGCTCGCATAGACAAATTTTTACGGGCAGCGGGCAGAGGCTTACTGGCGACGGTACGCGTGCCAACAGAAACGGCTTTGCGTGCCATCTGTGGCACGCATGCCATAGGTTTGCCATCGCTGTTATATACTATACTCCCTTTAGTAGATATATACAATGTCCACTTGTATTAGGTATATATCATGTGACCTCCTCTATTAATTATATACTGTTCCCCCTGTGTTACATATAGACTTTTCCCCTATATTATATACTATGCTCTCCCTATCAGGCTCGTTCCACACTGGCAACGTGTGTTGCCCGGATCTCCTGGCCCAAACCCTGCAAGCCAGAACTGAACTGACATGCTGAGTTCAGTCCCGGTTTGCAGCGTTCAGGCCGGAAGATCCCGGCAGCATGCGTTGCGAGTGTGATGCAAGTTTATCGCATCACACTCGCAAGTATGGAACGGGCCTTAGATATATATACAATGACTATTTCTATTAGGTACAGGGGCGGACAGGCCATATAACTGGTCTGGGCTGGTGAGGTCTAAAAATAATAAACAATGTACTCACCCTTCCCAGCTTCACTACTTGATGCAGTCTGGCCAGCAGTGGAAGGGTCTGTACGTGTTAGCATTTATTCTGATTTCATGTCAGATAGTGAGAAAACGTGCATGTGTGAAATTGAACAACAGGGCTCCAAGAGCCAGTGTATGGGGAATGCAGGTGTACAGAGATTCTCGCCATTACGTCATATTTACTTGCTTTTCTAGTGAATATTATGAAGAGTAGAAATAAATGCTTAGTATCACTTAAGTAACCAGGACATTGACCGCCCAATGCTTGGAAGAAAGAATCCAGACATTGGTATGAATTCTCATTAAAGGTTCTGATCCCCACTACAATAGCTCATACAGTACCTGTGGTCCAGAGGCTATGACATTTGCTATGTTTCATGTTTTAGGATAGTTGTCCACAAGCCACTTTGGTCTTAGAAAAATGATGCTTGCGCTGGAGGGGAACAAAATGACTGGAGATCAGTCCATTGAAACAAGGTTCAGTCCACAAAATCTCTTCAGTGCAACGAACTTGCCTAGCGGCAACCAGACTGATTTATTTATGTAATCAGTTTAACCGTTTTTGTGCATTTATTCTGTTGAATTCATTGACTTATCTGATATGTCTCTTTTATGTTTCTAAATTCAATAATATTGAATATAAAATATTTGAAAAGAAAATAAAAAGTGATAGATCCTAAAACTGGTAAAACTATTGAAGGACATATACCATCAGTTTTACTGATGGTAGACGTGTCCTACTAAGACGTTCCTGAGGAATGATATTACTCTGGACTTCTTTTATTATATCTCTATGCACTGATTGCAATATAGTTAAAAAAATTATGGTAATCAGTCCGGGGTGCTCTGGCTACCTCACTGGAGCGACTTGTCTTTTAATTTATTCACTCCCACCTGGTCCTGTCTGTCACCTGTTCTGAGGGACTTGTATCAGAATGGGGAGAGTGAATAAATATAAAGACAAGGTGCATTGAGGTACCTGGTGACGTAGCCAGAGCACCCCAGACTGATTAGCATAGTTCGTATAACTCTATATTGCTGCAATCGCTACTTATAGAGCTATAATTAAAGAAGTGTTTTTTAGTAGGAACACGTCTACAACTAGTAAAACTAAGAGTAGATTTTCTCTAATAGTTTTACCAGTTTGTACATAATGTCTGTCTCTGTCTCTTTCATTTGTGCATTAAAAATATTTGATAATGATTTAATAACAGATGGAGTTAATTAGAAGGTCATCATTTTCTGGATGATATCAGGTCTGGATGATATCAAGGAAGTGCAAAAATCGCAATGCATTATTAGTCAATATTCATACCACAATCCAGACCTTTTCTAGGACTGCTTGAGGGAGATGTGTCTGGATTCCAGGGCTGAAAGTGTTAACAAACCTGGGTTTGAGGAAGAAGCTCTCCGTATTCTCCGGCTCCTGTGCTGGTTACATGGAGGGGGCTGTAGGTTAGGAGGAGGCGGATACTGGGCCAAATAAGAAAAGTCCCGGTGCCGCAGCTTTCAAGGTTCATTCCATGCTCATATTTGGTGCTGGCTGCACAGGAATTTCCCAGAATCCCCCGCACGCATGTCTGTCACCCTGGCCTGACATTAGAGACACCACAAGGGGTGGAGAGAGGGAGCGAAGTAAAGGTGGACACGCAGATATCCCCAGAGTCACACAGCAAAGTGCTGCAGGTACACGGACACACATGCGCCTCTTCCTGCCTGCTGTCCTTCTGCTCACTATCTCCATAGCAGGTAAGAGCATCACACAGGCGACCATTGTCACCGGGGGCGGGGAGGTGCTGTCCTGTAGAGTGGGCACACATGGTGACTCAGCCCCTGCAATGCTACCTGGCCTCACCAAGGCCTTTCACATAGCTCGTACGAATGTGGACTGTCTACAAGTTCATGATGGTGATGCCAGGGCACAGGGGACAGAAGTTGTGCATTAGTCAGCAATGCTCTCATAAGGCTAGCAGCCTAATAACTCCGTCACAACCTCAAAACAGCTATATCCCAGAGTAGTGGCTACTAACAGTGGGAATAGCAGAGTACTAGCTACTAACAGCCAGAATAGCAGAGTACTGGCTACTAATAGCCGGAATAGCAGGGTACTGGCTACTAACAGCGGGAACAGCAGAGTACTGGCTACTAACAGCGGGAATAGCAGAGTACTGGCTACTAACAGTCGGAATAGCAGAGTACTGGCTACTAATAGCCGGAATAGCAGGGTACTGGCTACTAACAGCGGGAACAGCAGAGTACTGGCTACTAACAGCGGGAATAGGAGAGTACTGGCTACTAACAGTCGGAATAGCAGAGTACTGGCTACTAACAGCCGGAAAAGGAGAATACTGGCTGCAAACATTTGTAATAACAGAGTACTGGCTACTAATAGCGGGAATAGCAGAGTACTGGCTGCTAACATTTGGAATAACAGAGTACTAGATACTAACAGCGGGAATAGCAGAGTACTGGCTACTAACAGTGGGAATAGCAGAGTACTGTCTACTAACAGTGGGAATAGCAGAGTACTGGCTGCTAACATTTGGAATAACAGAGTAGTGGCTTCTTACAGCTGGAATAGCAGAGTACTGGCTGCTAACATTTGGAATAATAGAGTACTGGCTGGTAAAAGCTTGAATAGCAGAGTACTTGCCACTAATGGCTGGAATAGCAATGAAGTGACTGCTAACAGCTGGAATAGCAGAGTACTGGCTGCTAACAGCCTGAATAGCAGAGTACTGGCTACTAACAGCCGGAAAAGGAGAATACTGGCTGCAAACATTTGTAATAACAGAGTACTGGCTACTAACAGCGGGAATAGCAGAGTACTGGCTGCTAACATTTGGAATAACAGAGTACTAGATACTAACAGCGGGAATAGCAGAGTACTGGCTACTAACAGTGGGAATAGCAGAGTACTGTCTACTAACAGTGGGAATAGCAGAGTACTGGCTGCTAACATTTGGAATAACAGAGTAGTGGCTTCTTACAGCTGGAATAGCAGAGTACTGGCTGCTAACATTTGGAATAATAGAGTACTGGCTGGTAAAAGCTTGAATAGCAGAGTACTTGCCACTAATGGATGGAATAGCAATGAAGTGACTGATAACAGCTGGAATAGCAGAGTACTGGCTGCTAACATTTGGAATAACAGAGTACTTGCTGCTAACGGCTGGAATAGCAGAGTACTTGCCACTGCTGGCTGGAATAGCAATAAAGTGGTTGCTAAATGCGGGAATAGCAGAGTACTGGCTGCTAACAGCTGGAATAGCAGAGTACTGGCTTCTAACAACTAGAATATGAAAGGACTGGCTACTAACAACTAGAATAGCAGAGTACTGGCTACTAACACTCTGAATAGCAGAGTACTGGCTGCTAACATTTGGAATAACAGAGTACTTGCCATTAAAGGCTGTAATAGCAATGAAGTGGCTGCTAACAGCTGGAATAGCAGAGTACTGGCTTCTAACAACTAGAATATGAAAGTACTAGCTACTAACAACTAGAATAGCAGAGTACTGGCTACTAACACTTGGAATAGGAGAGTACTGGCTGCTAACATTTGGAATAACAGAGTACTGGCTGCTGACATTTGGAATAACAGAGTACTGGCTGCTAACGGCTGGAATAGCAGAGTACTTGCCGCTAATGGCTGGAATAGCAATGAAGTGGCTGCTAACAGCTGGAATAGCAGGGTACTGGCTGCTAACAGCTGGAATAGCAAAATACTGGCTGCTAACAGCTGGAATAGAAGAGTACTGGCTACTAACAACTGGAATTGCAGAGTATGGGCTACTAATTACTGGTATAGCAGAGTACTGGCTACTAACAACTGGAATAGCAGAGTACTGGCTACTTACACATTGAATAGCAGAGTACTGGATACTAACAAATGGAACAGCAGAGTACTGGCTACTAACAGTTGGAATAGCAGAGTACTGGCTACTAACAACTGGAATATCAGAATACTGGCTACAAACAACTAGAATATGAAAGTACTGGCTACTAACAACTAGAATAGCAGAGTACTGGCTGCTAACATTTGGAATAGCAGTGTACTTGCCGCTAATGTCTGGAATAGCAATGAAGTGGCTGCTAACAGCTGGAATACCAGAGTACTGGCTTCTAACAACTACAATATGAAAGTACTGGCTACTAACAACTAGAATAGCAGAGTACTGGCTACTAACATTTGGAATAACAAAGTACTGGCTGCTAACGGCTGGAATATCAATGAAGTGGCTGCTAACAGCTGGAATAGCAGGGTACTGGCTGCTAACAGCTGCAATAGCAGAGTACTGGCTACTAACAACTAGAATAGCAGAGTACTGGCTACTAACAACTAGAATAGCAGAGTACTGGCTACTAACATTTGGAATAACAGAGTACTGGCTGCTAACAGCTGGAATAGCAGAGTACTTGCCGCTAATGGCTGGAATATCAATGAAGTGGCTGCTAACAGCTGGAATAGCAGGGTACTGGCTGCTAACAGCTGGAATAGCAGAGTACTGGCTACTAACAACTAGAATAGCAGAGTACTGGCTACTAACAACTAGAATAGCAGAGTACTGGCTACTAACATTTGGAATAACAGAGTACTGGCTGCTAACAGCTGGAATAGCAGAGTACTTGCCGCTAATGGCTGGAATATCAATGAAGTGGCTGCTAACAGCTGGAATAGCAGAGTACTGGCTTTTAACAGCTTGAATAGCGGAGTACTGGCTACTAACAACTGGAATTGCAGAGTATGGGCTACTAATAACCAGAATAGCCAAGTACTGGCTTCTAACAGCTGGAATAGGGGAGTACTGGCTTCTAATTACCGGAATAGCAGAGTACTGGCTACTAATTACTGGAATAGCAGAGTACTGGCTACTAACAACTGGAATAGCAGAGTACTGGCTACAACCACTTGGAATAGCAGAGTACTGGCTACTGACGACTGGAATAGCAGAGTACTGGCTACTACCACTTGGAATAGCAGAGTACTGACTACTAACAACTAGTATAGCAGAGTACTGGCTACTTACACTTGGAATAGCAGAGTACTGGCTACTAACACTTGGAATAGCAGAGTATGGGCTACTAACGACTGGAATGGCAGAGTACTGGCTACTAACACTTGGAATAGCAGAGTACTGGCTACTTACACATTGAATAGCAGAGTACTGGATACTAACAAATGGAATAGCAGAGTACTGGCTACTAACAACTGGAATATCAGAGTACTGGCTACTAACAACTATAATATGAAAGTACTGGCTATTAACAACTGGAATAGCAGAGTACTGGCTACAACCACTTGGAATAGCAGAGTACTGGCTACTGACGACTGGAATAGCAGAGTACTGGCTACTACCACTTGGAATAGCAGAGTACTGACTACTAACAACTAGTATAGCAGAGTACTGGCTACTTACACTTGGAATAGCAGAGTACTGGCTACTAACACTTGGAATAGCAGAGTATGGGCTACTAACGACTGGAATGGCAGAGTACTGGCTACTAACACTTGGAATAGCAGAGTACTGGCTACTTACACATTGAATAGCAGAGTACTGGATACTAACAAATGGAATAGCAGAGTACTGGCTACTAACAACTGGAATATCAGAGTACTGGCTACTAACAACTATAATATGAAAGTACTGGCTATTAACAACTAGAATAGCAGAGTATTGGCTAGTAACACTTGGAATAGCAGAGTACTGGCTGCTAACATTTGGAATAACAGAGTACTGGCTGCTAATGGCTGTAATAGCAGAGTACTTGCCGCTAATGGCTGGAATAGCAATGAAGTGGCTGCTAACAGCTGGAATAGCAGAGGACTGGCTGCTAACAGCTGGAATAGCAGGTTACTGGCTGCTAACAGCTGGAATAGCAGAGTACTGGGTTCTAACAGCTGGAATAGCAAAGTACTGGCTGCTAACAGCTGGAATAGCAGAGTACTGGCTTCTAACAGCTGGAATAGCAGAGAACTGGCTACTAACAACTGAATTTGCAGAGTACTGGCTACTATTGACCAGAATAGCCAAGTACTGGTTTCTAACAACTGGAATAGCAGAGTACTGGCTTCTAATTACTGGAATAGCAGAGTAATGGCTACTAATGACTGGAAAAGCAGAGTACTGGATACTAACACTTGGAATCGCTACTGACGATTAGAATAGCAGAGTACTGGCTACAACCACTTGGAATAGCGGAGTATTGGCTACTTACACTTGGAATAGCAGAGTACTGGCTACTAACACTTGGAATAGCAGAGTATGGGCTACTAACCACTGGAATGGCAAAGTACTGGATACTAACCCTTGGAATAGCAGAGTATGGGCTACTTACAAATTGAATAGCAGAGTACTGGATACTAACAAATGGAATAGAAGAGTACTGGCTACTACCACTTGGAATAGCGGAGTATTGGCTACTTACACTTGGAATAGCAGAGTACTGGCTACTAACACTTGGAATAGCAGAGTATGGGCTACTAACCACTGGAATGGCAAAGTACTGGATACTAACCCTTGGAATAGCAGAGTATGGGCTACTTACAAATTGAATAGCAGAGTACTTGATACTAACAAATGGAATAGCAGTGTACTGGCTACTAACAACTGGAATATCAGAGTACTGGCTACTAACAACTAGAATATGAAAATACTGGCTACTAACAACTAGAATAGCCAAGTACTGGCTATTAACTAGAATAGCAGAGTACTGGCTACTAACAAATTGAAAAGCAGATTATTGGCTGCTAACAACTGGATTAGCAGAGTACTGGCTGCTAACATTTGGAATAACAGAGTACTGGCTGCTAATGGCTGGAATATCAGAGTACTGGCTACTTCCACATGGAATAGCAGAGTACTGGCTACTAACACATGGAATAATGGGGGCTGTACAGTGCACACCTTGCATCCTGGTATAGTAATGATTTCTAGTACTTATTGAAGCTGCCTATTTCAAAGCTAAGGCTTATATTCAGCTGTTCCTTGTTTTAAGTCACTATGTTATGGATTCCATACTGAGGTTCTCTTCTTCTTGGTATCTTACTTGTTCAGCATGTGGTTATGCACTGTTTTTAACTAAGTGTTCCGATTGTAAAACTACCTCTTCATGTAAGTTTGTTATTACTAACTTTTTGTGAAAAATTAATGAAATCTATTTAATATTCATAATTGTTTTGTGAATATAGTGATAATTTATGTCATTTGGATTTAACACATGGAATAGCAGAGTACTGGCTACTGATGACTGGAATAGCAGAGTACTGGCTACTACCACTTAGAATATCAGAGTACTGGCTACTTCCACTTGGAATAGCAGAGTACTGGCTACTAACACTTGGAATAGCAGAGTACTGGCTACTAACACTTGGAATAGCAGAGTACGGACTACTAACAACTGGAATAGCAGTGTACTGGCTACTACCAGTTAGAATATCAGAGTACTGGCTACTTCCACTTGGAATAGCAGAGTACTGGCTACTAACACTTGGAATAGCAGAGTACGGACTACTAACAACTGGAATAGCAGAGTACTGTCTACTATAACTTGGAATAGCAGAGTATTGGCTACTAACAAATGGACCAATTTGATATGCTTTGTGCAGTGCTGCGTAAATAAAGAATTATTATAATAGCAGAGTATTGGCTGCTAAGGACTGGAATAGCAGAGTACTGGCTACTAACACATGGAATAGCAGAGTACTGGCTACTAACACATGGAATAGCAGAGTACTGGCTACTGATGACTGGAATAGCAGAGTACTGACTACTACCACTTGGAATATCAGAGTACTGGCTACTTCCACTTGGAATAGCAGAGTACGGACTACTAACAACTGGAATAGCAGAGTACTGTCTACTATAACTTGGAATAGCAGAGTACTGGCTACTAACAAATGGACCAATTTGATATGCTTTGTGCAGCGCTGCGTAAATAAAGAATTATTATTATAATAGCAGAGTATTGTCTGCTAAGGACTGGAATAGCAGAGTACTAGCTACTAACAACTGGAATAGCAGAGTACTGGCTACTAACAACTAGAATAGCAGAGTACTGGCTAATAACAACTAGAATATCAGAGTACTGGCTACTAACAACTGGAACAGCATAGTACTGGCTACTAACAACTGGAACAGCAGAGTACTGGCTACTAACAACTGGAATAGCATAGTACTGGCGACTAACAACTGGAATAGCAGAGTACTGGCTACTAAAAACTAGAATAGTAGAGTACTGGCTACTAACGACTGGATTAGCAGAGTACTGGCTACTAACACTTGGAATAGCAGAGTACTGGCTAGTAACAGTTGGAATAGCAGAGTACTGGCTACTAACACTTGGAATAGCAGAGTATTGGCTGCTAACATTTGGAATAACAGAGTACTGGCTGCTAATGGCTGGAATAGCAGAGTACTGGCTACTACCACTTGGAATATCAGAGTACTGGCTACTTCCACTTGGAATAGCAGAGTACGGACTACTAACAACTGGAATAGCAGAGTACTGTCTACTATAACTTGGAGTACTGGCTACTAACAAATGGACCAATTTGATATGCTTTGTGCAGCACTGCGTAAATAAAGAATTATTATTATAATAGCAGAGTACTGGCTACTAACAACTGGAATAGCAGAGTACTGGCTACTAACAACTAGAATATCAGAGTACTGGCTACTAACAACTAGAATATCAGAGTACTGGCTACTAACAACTGGAACAGCAGAGTACTGGCTACTAACAACTGGAACAGCAGAGTACTGGCTACTAACAACTGGAATAGCATAGTACTGGCGACTAACAACTGGAATAGCAGAGTACTGGCTACTAAAAACTAGAATAGTAGAGTACTGGCTACTAACGACTGGATTAGCAGAGTACTGGCTACTAACACTTGGAATAGCAGAGTACTGGCTAGTAACAGTTGGAATAGCAGAGTACTGGCTACTAACAAATGGAATAGCAGAGTATTGGCTGCTAACATTTGGAATAACAGAGTACTGGCTGCTAATGGCTGAAATAGCAGAGTACTGGCTACTAACAAATGGACCAATTTCATATGCTTTGTGCAGCACTGCGTAAATAAAGAATTATTATTATAATAGCAGAGTATTGGCTGCTAAGGACTGGAATAGCAGAGTACTGACTACTAACAACTGGAATAGCAGAGTACTGGCTACTAACAACTAGAATAGCAGAATACTGGCTACTAACAACTAGAATAGCAGAGTACTGGCTACTAACAACTGGAACAGCAGAGTACTGGCTACTAACAACTGGAATAGCATAGTACTGGCGACTAACAACTGGAATAGCAGAGTACTGGCTACTAAAAACTAGAATAGTAGAGTACTGGCTACTAACGACTGGATTAGCAGAGTACTGGCTACTAACACTTGGAATAGCAGAGTACTGGCTACTAACAAATGGAATAGCAGAGTATTGGCTGCTAACATTTGGAATAACAGAGTACTGGCTGCTAATGGCTGGAATAGCAGAGTACTGGCTACTAACAGCCGGAATAGCAGAGTACTGGCTACTAACAGCCGGAATAGCAGAGTACTGGCTACTAACAACTGGAACAGCAGGGTTCTGGCTACTAACAACTGGAATAGCAGAGTACTGGCGACTAACAACTAGAATAGCAGAGTACTGGCTACTAAAAACTAGAATAGTAGAGTACTGGCTACTAACGACTGGATTATCAGAGTACTGGCTACTAACACTAGGAATAGCAGAGTACTGGCTACTAACAGTTGGAATAGCAGAGTACTGGCTACTAACAACTGAAATAGCAGAGTATTGGCTATTAACGACTGAAATAGCAGAGTACTGGCTACTGACGACTGGAATAGCAGAGTACAGGCTACTACCACTTGGAATAGCAGAGTCTTGGCTACTAACAAATGAAATAGCAGAGTACTGGTTACTATCACTTGGAATAGCAGAGTGCTGGCTACTAAGAAATGGAAAACAGAGTATTGGCTACTAATGACTGGAATAGCAGAAGACTGGCTACTAACGACCATAACTTTTGATCAGGAGCATATAGAAACAGTCTTTTTGTAATTTTAGAAAAGAGAATCTCTCTTATAATAATGCACCTTGATGTTGGTTTCTTAAAAACAGTTACAGTTAAAGCTTCTTATAAGCTCCCGCTCCTGACTGTAACAGTGGATATCTCAGTTTCTTTGACAGCTTGGAACACAGTCGCAACAGGTATATTTTGTAAGTGTAACTTCAGACAAAAACTTTCTTTGGTCCTTTGATATATTTTTTTATGCGCCTTAATTATTATATTTTTAAGTTTTGGGTTATCATGGGAACAGAGATTATGAAAAAAGTTTTGCAGACATCTTTGATAATTCCTATTGTTGATGATTGTAGCCTGGAGCTAAAGTTCTGTAATCCAGAGAATTTCACCAGACGTCAGTGAAAGGCCCCATGCACACGAATGTAAAGAGAACATATTAAAAAGGCATACGGCCAGCATACGGCCCCATGCATTCCAATGGGCAATAGGGCCATCCATGTCCATGGCCGTGTTGTGCACCGTACCTTACCATGAGCGGGACATATAAAAATCTAAAGCATGTTCTATTTTCCACCGTATTTCCGTTCTATAAGGCCCATAGAAGTCAATGGGAATGTATAAAATATGGGCTAAATACATGCTGTAAACAGCTGTGCACTCTATGCTGCCGTATATACGTGCAGTATCCAGAACCAGTAGGAGGTGCATTATGTCAGCCAGACAATAGTCAGCCATCCATCATTTGCCAGCCCATCATATTTCATACTGATACAGTGCGGATACGGTGCAATACGTTGCCACAAGGTTGCAATATGTCCCGTATTTATGGCCAGAATACAGCCGTATATACAGAACAGAAAAGACCATACGGTTGACATATTGCAACGGTATCCATACCGTATCTATATAAAATACGGTGGGCTGGCAAATGATGGATGTCTGACTATTGGTTCTGCATACTGCATGTATTTACGGCAGCATAAGGTGCACAGCTAAATGCAGCATGTATTTAGCCCATATTTTATACATTCCCATTGACTTCTATGGGCCCTAGGGAACTGAAATACAGTGGAAAATAGGACATGCTCTATATTTTTATACGTCTTGCTCACGGTACGCTACGGTGGAAAATACGGCCATGTACATGTATTGCCCATTGGAATGCATGGGACCGTATGCCGGCTGTATATATGGCCATTTTAATATGTTCTCTAAACGTACGTGTGCATGGGGCCTTAGGCCTCATGCACACAACCGTATAAAAACAGCCGGCATACGGCCCCATGCATTCCAGTGGGCAATATGGCCCTCCATGTACATGTCTGTACCGTATCGTGATGTATAAAAATACGGAGCATTTCCTATTTTCCACCGTATTCCTGGATTCACAGAACTACAAGGATTCCGACGGAGGAGCATGGGACCCCATCGAACCCCTCTTTTCGTGATCTGTGGGGGTCAATTAAATAATCACTGAGACTCCCACCGATCAGCAAGTTAGGCCCTATCCTGTGTTTTCAGGAGTCTGGCTTTGTACATATTTTAGTTGAACATTGAAATTGTCTTGCAATTTTAGCATCTAATCACTGTTGGTTGCATAAAGCTGGTTGCTTGAATTAACTTAAAGAGAAAGTCTACCCAGTGCTGTGTAGTTAGTAATCTAAATCCCCGACTCTGTCTTGGAGTTGAGTAATACATTTACATTAATAATAATGCGTTTGATCACAATTATGATACAATAACCAAGGTATTTAGGTAGAACATAAAAAAAATATTGGAACCTTAGAATTATATATTTAAGAACGTGTAATTATGCAAAACACTGCATGGAAAAAAAGCAGTTTTCAACAAAAATGTATTGAATAATATTTGTTTAGTGAGTCTATTAATTTGTTTAGAAACAGTATCACCTCCATCAGATCCTCCTTCAAGTCTGACCTTCTTATTTTAAGGCTACACTGATGTGGGCTGGCAGAAATGCAGTAACCACATGGGCAACATCTCTTACAATTTCCTCACACAATTTTTAAACTTAATAAAACTTTAATCTGATGTATATGCAGATACTCTTTAAAGTCTACTTGGGCATGGAGTAACTGTGCTGTGGAGAGTGATTTACCATTGCTCCTTGTCCCAGTAGCTGCTTTTGATCGCTCCTACCGCAGTCTTCAGCACGCATCTGAAAAGCTGGAGTACTGCGCATGCATAGATTTCTGGCTTTTCAGACGAGTGTGCACAGCCTGCAGCTGAAGACTGGGATAGAAGGGATCGAAAGAGGCTACTGGGGCAGGGAGTAGCTCTAGCTTGCACTCCATGGTGTGGCTACTTGAATCCCCAGTAGTCTCTTAAGAAAATGTGCAAATACATCAGATTGTCACGGGTGCTCCCGCGATCCCTGTCTCGGATTGCGGGCGCGCCCATGTCCCTCTGTGAGCCCCCGCTCCGACCACAGGCCCGAACTCACCTGTCCCGGCTTCTGCTCTCCAGCAAACTGCCATGCGCACGTTCTCACCTCCCAGGGTGCGTGCGCGACGGCTGTCGAAAATTTAAAAGGGCAGCGCACCGCTGATTGGTGCGCTGGCTGAACACCTCCACTTTTAATCCGGCACCTCCCTTCCTGCCCTGCCGTATGTTTGTGCTTCACAGCCTTAGAAAAAAAGCTCCCCAGTGATATTCCTGGTTTCCTGTGTCTCCTGCGTCCCAGTGTTCCTGCTCCTGAGTTCCCGTGTCCTGCTTTCATATCTGCCTGGACCTCCCGTTGCTGACCCCGGATTGGACTTTGACGTTGCACCTCTGCCGCCTGCCCTGACCCTGTGCCTGGACCTGACCATGAGTCTGTCTTCCGCTAATTTACCTCAACCTTTGTTGCCACCGCGGGCATGTCGCACCTGTGAATGACCTAGTGGCACTCTGCTGCAGCAAGACCATCCCGTTTTTGGGTGGGCTCTTGTGAAGATCAGGTGCTACTTAGATTCTGGTCCCAGATGTCGGCTAGTACCACCTCCCGCGGTGGTCCAGGTGATTCATGCATTCCTGAATCCTGACACAGATTAAAGTTTAATGAAGTTCTGGGGCACAAAAAGTGTTATTATAAAAAGCATTAGGCTATCAGTTTACCAGTTTAAACCCAGTTTACCTGATCACTTCAGTAGTTCTACGATACAGTAAGCACAGACATTCCTTTCCCTCTGATGTGTAGGGGATGAGCTTCACTACTGAGCATGAGCAAAATGTGCGTCCACATTCATCTCAACTTAATGCCTAGATCCTTAGATCAGGAATAGAGAATTTATAGGACATTCCATAATCTAAACCCTAAATAATTCTAAACCCTAAATTCCGATGAAAATAATATTCATCACAGACTACAGTGAACTACTTGTAACAATTAATTACCTTATATACTCGAGTATAAGCCTAGTTTTTCAGTACTTAAAAAATGTGCTGAAAACCCAAACTCGGCTTATACTCGAGTAAAAAAAATAGGTTTTACCAGGTTTTTGTGGTAACATTAGGGGCCTCGGCTTATACTTGGGTCGGCTTATACTCGAGTATATACGTTATATATTTTCTTCGACTCCACAGCCCTGGTTACTTCATAAGTTTTCCAAATGTGCCTTTCTTATTTCACAGCACCCTGTTATCTATATGCAAATTAGCTTCTTGGCGCAGGAAACACAGAGTTTCAGCTGTAACTCAGAGCTGACATCCCTGTGCTGATCTGTTACCCTGCAATACATCAGTATTCCCAGGTATTATAATGGACAATCAAACAAATGATTGGTTATTCATGTTCCATACTGGTATTTTCCATACTATATATGGTATTACGCTGTCCGTAACGACTCGTTCAATCATTATTGAACCTGCAAAATGAAGAGTAAAAAAATTTAAAACTAACAACCAAAAATTTGGATTTTTACCGATCTTGTACCACATAAAATGCAATAAAATGTTATTAAAACATATCTATTCCAAATGGTACTGGTGTAAAGTACAACATGTCCCACAAAAAAACAAGCTCTCAGCCACCTTTATAGACAAAAAATTAAAGTGTTATGCCATATGAAAATAATGACGCAGATAGATTTTTCCCCACATTAGTATTTATTCTGCAAAATTATTAAAGCATAGAAAAAGATATAGAAATACTGTACAGAGAGCTCACTTCCCGCACTCTCCAAGCCCCGGGCAGGAGCAGGGGGGTTTATGGCATTGGGGAGGTGCAGTCTTTTCATTTATGCATGCCCGCACTGCCATATTCCTGCCAGCTCCCACTCAAAGATAGCTTGCAGAGAGCCGGTGATGTCAGAGAGTTGGGGCTCTGAGAGTGTTGGGCATGAGCTTTCTCCAAGCTCTTCGGGTGGGAGCAGACGGGACTATGGCAGTGGGGGCATGCTGAAATGAAATGACGGCAATGCTGAGAGGTGCTTTGGCGACTTCAGTCTGAGCGACTCCAGCTAATCTGCATATTTTTTGAAACTTTTTTTCTGGTAAATTGTGCTGTTTTTGCACTTACTAAGCATAGTTCCAGTAGTAGTGTAGAAAAGAACTAGTTTGTTAGTTCTACACATCTACGATCAGAGGAAGGAGGAAGGAACTACTGATGCCTGGTTGTGATTGGCTCATCTTAACCCCTTATTACTGCCGTTGTTTTCAGCTTAACCCCTTCACGCTCCGTGGTGGATATATCCGCCACAGAGCTGTAAAGGGTGCATGAAGAGGGCTCACTTCACACACCTCACATGAAAATTAGAACATATACAAAGAACAAGAGACCAAAAAAATAGATTAAACATTTTTTGTAAACAAATTCAAGCAATGTTTATGTAAACATTTTTGTAAGCAATGTAAACAGATGATGAAATACATCACAAGTCAATGGGATGGATAGGTAGATACTAAAAACTCTCAAACTAAAAACTACAACCTGTCAGATGGAAAGTTTGCAAGGTGTGTCAGTCAGTGGGCGGACAAAGGCGTACGCGAGGGTGGATGGGCACCTGGCACCGCGCGTTGCGTCACATGAGGTGACTTCATCAGGGTAAAAGTTTGAGAGATGTGAGACCATGTAGCATTGATCTACTCACAATGTCAGATACCTTTTGCAGTACAGTATCTTTACTTCTAATTATTTTATTACTATGGACATTAGGATTAATGTGTGCCCTCTAAAAGTTTCTTTTGATGATTTACGGATTTTTCGATACTTATGCCCTGGCGGGATGATGCTGTGGGTATCGACCGAGATGCGGGGATCACGTGACATCTCTGTTGGTCACATGACTTTGGTCACGTGCCCGCGGCCCGATCACCTGATCGGACCCTCATACGTGGGCGGAGTTTGACGGCCCGCCTACACTTTACACACCTTACATGGTGTGTGCGGGGATAATGATTGGCATCACTGAAACCATGTATCAGATGACCGGTCAGGTGTTTCCCAGCCACATCAGGTTGTGGCATCATCTGATGACTCTCAACAGCAACACACCTAGTTACGCCCTCCTATCTCCAATTCTGGGTTACCATATAAATATATGCCTTGCATGCTGCACGCGAGCTAAGCCCATAACCCCTGATGCAGCCGTGCGAACGGCGAAACATGTTGGGGGGCTTCTGGCAATAAGTTTTAAATAGCTGGATCCACCGACTATGAGTACTTTAGACTAGAATCGTGTGCAGACTAGGGTGGGGTGTGCATGTGTTGCAGTAGGAATACAAAACTACAATCTAACAATCCGTGTGTGTGACTCCATGAAAAGTGTGATGTCAAGGATGACAATCTGATCGCCTGATCTGCTGACGGCTGCACTTTGACTGCATCTTTTACACCTCTGCTGAGACCACAAGTCTGCATAGGTGATACATGCTATATCAAAGCACTGTAGCTGTCTACTGTCCCTTTGGGTCGACACTTCAATTCAAGACTTGTTTTCCAGGCTACCTTACCTGTGCATGTCATCTAGACCAGTGATTTTCAACCTTTTTTGAGCCGCGGCACACTTTTTATACTTAGAAAATCCTGGGGCACACCACCAACCAAAATGACACTAAAACAGTCATATTATACATATAGTTAATAATATAGATTCTAAATTTATTTTACTCACTCAGTGTGATACCTGGGCCTGTTTCGATAAACACAATAGGGATATCCTGGCAGGAATGGTGGAAAGACACACACAAAGCTCTTCCTCAACAGTTCTCAGTTTCTCCCTGTTTTTAGTATATGGTGCTGATTATTATGTGGCTCATATACTGCAAAATAAAGGGGTACAAAGAGAAGTACTATGGCCATGAGGCATATGAGCTGGTACTTGTAGTACTCCAGCCTCATGACTATAGTATTTCTCATTTTACATTTCTCATTGTTATATGCAGTATACTGCTGGAGTACTCCAAGTACCAGCTCATATGCTGAGTATTCTGCCAACAGTTCATATACTCAGGCAAAAGCTCATATAGTCAGCATTATTGGTGGGCATTACCTTGGCGGTGGGCAAATGCGAGTCTCTCCGCTCTCAGGATCATTGTAAGAAGTCGTGACTGTGCATCGCTGCGCATTGCCGGGAAACAAAACACAGGGGACACCATAGTTTGGGGAAATTTCCCCGCGGCACACCCGACCATGTGTCGCGGCACACAGGTTGAAAATCACTGATCTAGACCACTGTACCTGGCCCTATGCAGGATTGTTTATGCGTTTATTAATAGACATATAACAGCTACAACCTCCTGGATCATTTGAATGAGAGTAAACCCTGTTACTTTAGGGATAGGATGCGACTAGCATTTTCAGTGGTCCAGACTCTATTGTGGAGCAATAGCCACATCTCCCACCGCGATCTGCCCTACTCAATTTTGAGTTACTGCAGGTGTACACCATTATATTTGTCCAGATTCGGTTGCTAGTCTGGCTACCCGGGAAGTCCAGTTCTAGCTGAATCATTACACTCCATTGGTGGCTTTCCTGTGTTTTTAGGTTTCGACATTATTCCTTTTTGTTTGTCACTCTATTAATATATTACTAATAAAAGTTAAATTTTAATCTCCTGGCTATGGTGCCTTTGGGTTGATTGATACCCCCTTTTGGATTTACTAGCTCCCTGCAGCAGAGGAAGGCCAGAATAAACTGTAACTTACAGTCTTCCAGGTGCTGACATCACAACCTGTTTGGGTAAAGTCTTGATATCGGGACATGGGCGAGTGATACTAATTACTGTTTATTCATATATTTCTTGTTCACATGTCAACAGCAAGAAACCAGTCATAGAATAAAACTAAAGTCGGATACAAAAGATGTATTATGTATATTCTTTCTGTCTTATTATTTGATTGATGAGAGGAGTGGGAATAAAAAAATATATATTAATAAAAGATGCATAAATATACTGTAAAGCACTTAAGATGCTGTGAAAAATGTATATATAGTGTATGTTTGAGTTAAAAATACAAAAACTCAACTTGTGAAAATCAAGTCTTTATATGGTTTGATTGACACAAAAATATACCGAAATTTGTAATGTTTTAATTCAGCTCTTTAGAACTACTCAAAAACAAATATTTTTACAAAAGGCTTATACAGGCGGTCCCCTACTTAAAAACAGTCGACTTACATACGACCTCTAGTTACAAACGGACCTCTGGATATTGGTAATTTATTGTACTTTAATCCTAGGCTACAATAAACAGCTGTAAGGCTAAATTCACACTGCCGTGAGCCCGCCACCCCGTAGTACGGCGGGCACACGGCAGCGCGGGGAGAGGAGGTGAGCGCAGCTAACCCCCGCCCCTCTCCCTCTCCATTACGGCGCACGGCGTCGTAATACGGGGAAAGATAGGACATGCCCTATCTTTCCCCGGGCTACGGAGCGGTGCGGTGCCGCACGTGTGCTGCACCGTACCGCTCCCGTACAGGGCCGTGAGCCCATAGAAGTGTATGGGGGACGTATATCGGCCGTATATACGTCCCCCATACTGTAGTGTGAATGTAGCCTAACAGTTATCAAATGTGTCTGTAATGAAGCTTTAGTGTTAATATTGATTCTTATGACAACCTAACATTTTTAAAATCCAATTGTCACAGAGACCAAAAAAGTTCTGTCTGGGATTACAATGATAAAATATACAGTTCCGACTTACATACAAATTCAACTTAAGAACAAATCTACAGACCCTATCTTGCCTGTAATGTGCCAAAAAACACTCACCAAAAATTGAGCCTTTGAAAAGTAAAACTTATGCCACAAAGACAAGCCCTTTTACAGCAATATCGACAGAAAAAGAAGTTATGGCTTGCAGAATGGTTTAATGCAAAAATGGAACAAGTCTACTTTGCCATTTTAGATCACAGTCCTAGGGTAAGTAGAGTGTTGGAAAACCATCAGAATAGCTGGTAGATGTTCATATACACCTCCCTGTCCTGTGCTGAGGTGCAGTTATCTTGTTTTAGTAAATCTAAGCATTTTATAGAAATAAGCTTTTTAAACATATGTAAGTTAGCTCCTCCGATTAATAATTAATATTTCTAACTTTCAAATGTTCTAGTTTTTTGACAAAAAGTCATAATGTGAATTTTATTTTGTAGAAAACGTTTGCCATTTGTCTTCTTTCTATTTCCATAATTTTTTTACGTTTGCTTATCTTTTATGAATTTTAGAAGGCTTATAGTTTTAGCAGCAAGCTCTCAAATTGCGTGCACCACTACCTCCTTCAAACTTGCATGCACTACCCTACATCCTCCGCACACCGCGTGCACTACTACATCCTCCACACACTGCGTGCACTACTACATCTTTTGCAAACCACATGGACTACTACATCCTCCACACACAGTGTGTACAACGCCTACTCCTACTATCACAAAGCACTTACAAGTGCGGTTGGGGGGGAGAGATAACGGACAATGGGGGGCATAACACAAGGAAAAACGGACGGTGCTGGTTATAATGTAAGGAAAATTGGACTATGGGGGGAGGTAAATAGTGATTGCTCAACAGTACCTACAGGACAGATCACAGGTATCTCTCTAACACCACCAAATGCAGAAAGGTGGAGTTGGAGAGTGGTGGATCTGTCCTGACTTACAATATGTCATGACATGATCTGTCATGAAAGAGATCAGTCATGACATTGTCTGTCATGACATAAATTAGTCCTGACACCATCTTTCATGACTGAGATCAGTCATGACACGATCTGTCATGACCTACATCACTGAAACTGGGCTGTCTGCTGTGACTGGCCAGTTTCAGCGATGGACATCGCAGGACAAATCAAATTGGTCTTGTGATGTCAGTGGGTGGGAATTGCAGGGTGACGTCGCAAATCAATGGAGCGCTTGTGTCTGATATATCGGACGCGGAGCTCCAACTAGTAAAAGAAAAACCTGTCATGATCATTTATGCTTACAAACTGCCACTAGCCTGTTCTGGAAGATTCAGCATTACACAGCAAATGAACCTTGAATGCTGTATCCAAATGACCAGTAAGGAGTTACAGATCAGAGTATCATGGTTATCGGACACCTCCTGGCACAATTGATGTCCCATAGACTAGGCACAATGTCACAAGTCAATTGCTAGCTGCCAGCAGGGGATGTAGTAGTGGGTTATAATATAGGCATTTTTGGGTGGCATGGCAGGGTCTATGCTTCTGAAGGGGAATGGCCTCTCAAACCACCAACCAAGTTTGATACTGCCCTGTAGAGATAATAAAGAGAGGGACCTCCAGCCCTGAAATTCTTATACATGTGTGCCAGGTTCTCCTGAGGTCCTTTTATTGCGGTACAAAAGGGTACCCAAGAAGCTTTGTTCTTAAACTGTATCAAATCATAAAAAATGAGGGGCTGACAATTTACATACTGTACATCTTAGGGGCCATTGCATTCTTAATCTACCCCATAATTTAATGGTCTTATTCTTTGGGCATTTAATTTGTCCTATCACCGTCATCAGCAGCAGCAGCATTGTCAAGTTACATTTTATCTAGGCAAATGTAAAAGTTGTTTTCCATCACTATGGGATCACTGTGACTGTACTATACATTTGTGAAATCAGTGTTGACTCTAGTCTTCACTTTTACAGCTCTTTGAACTATGCTGGAGATATTATTATTATTATTATTACTTTATTATAATTTTTAGTTCTCTGAAATTTATTTTCGCCTATGAAACTGTATGAAGCCATATATAAAACTTATGTATCTCATGGGGAAAACTAGGTCAACATTTAATAGTAGTACATTTTGAAATTTTAATTGAGGATATTGCCCACCACTGCTATAACATAAGTCATAACTGTCTTGTTTGTTGTATTGTTTGTATCATTTGTCATGCTGATATTAATCTTTCTTTTTCTCCACTCAGCTGTTGTACCTGTTCTTTCCTACTTCGTTTTGTGGGTGAGGATATCACAGTGATGTCTGCATTCAACCTGCTCCATTTGGTGACAAAGAGCCAGCCAGTGGCGCTGCGGGCCTGTGGGCTTCCCTCAGGTTGACTGGGTGCTACTTGTTGTGTGATGCATAGTGGGAGCCCTTAACAATTTAATTTCTGCTGCAGAAAACAATTACTTATTGTGTAATAATCAATTTAGTATTGAAAGATTTAACTAAATAATTAGTATAATCCATACAGAATATTGCTAATATATTATTATAACACATGCAATATTTTGGGGTTTAAACTGTTGTTTGATAAATTTGAAGACGAGCACTGTACCTTAGGATTTGGGCTATGGAATAGTTTTCAAAAAATGTATTTACTTGTAAAAACCTCCTACAAAAAACATTCTTTCACTTAACAATGAACAAATACTTACATTAGGATATGTGCATACTGCAGATATGCTTTCTGTGATGGGCCCCCACTCTCAGGTCACTTACACTATAGAGCTTCATAATTTAGTTCATAAACCCCCGCCAACTTATGCAAGATGGGACCTTTACACTAAATACTACTATCTAGCCCTCGCACTCACTCAAATCTTTCACTGCCAGCACCGGTACTTTACTTTTAAAATTATAATAAGAAGGCAAATAAATAAATCCCTCAACAATTTAGAAACCCAAATTACAGATTACCCAATTATCTATAAGATTACTTAAAATTGGTAATACTATCTCTGCGAAAACTTAAGTTCTTTAAGGGGAACCTGTTATCAAGAAAAGGTGTAATAAATTTTACTCACACTGACATATTCTTCTATAACATAGCTGCATCCTGTTGAATACAGGCTGCAGGGGGCGTCGCTGCCAGCACCAGGAAGTATAGAGAGGCAGCCAGCACCAGGAGTGTCACTTCATTATACAGGCTGTGCCTCACACTCATGAATAAGCCGAACAGCTGAATACGATAATAATGCATTGGACCTCTCTCAGGTCATTTGCATACAGCCTTGGGACCTGATTGCTTAGGTTTCCAGGCATGTTAAGAGACAATTAAGGGATATTAATGGCAATGCATTCTAATGGCGGTTTATGAAAATATATTTAGTTTTATGGGTTAATTTGCCTGACAGGTTCTCTTTAAATGTATAAAGAATATCCAGGCACACAAAGTTTAAGTTGAAGTTAATCAGCAAAGCTGTTGTGGTAATCCAAAGTTTAACGTTTCGGCTAAAATCAGCCTTTCTCAAATACGTCTACCGCTGTAAGAAGGAAGTAAGAAAGAAGTCCAGTATTTTTGTGTCTGTAGCGCTGCGTGGTATTGCACGTCTGTGCTTGTGGATGTCGCCATCCACGCACTCTTTGTTGACCACTAACACGCATTCTTTGCCAACCCGTGGCATTTCATTTTATGTACCAACCTCTACATTTGCTACAAGTCGTTGAGTGTCAGATCCCCGTGACCTGCCGTGGAGTGCAGGAAAAATGGCTCAGTGCCAGGAATGATCTGTACCAAACTGCTGTTAGTTTGGCTTGTCTTTTGTCAGAGGTCCTATAATTGAGCCATTGTAGGCAACAGCCAAGCTTTAATAAAGGAGCAGACAGAAACAAAGTGACACTTTGTCAAGCAGATGTCAAATATACCAAAAAGCAAAGCATGTAGCAATAGCAAAGACACAAGTGTCAGAAGACTGAGAATTAACCAGGGTCCTCTGATGGAACCGGGCAGCATGTTAAGGGAGTAATGTACGCTGCCCAGCAGCTGACTGGTTTAGCTGTCTATCGCTCAAGCCACAGCTGCACACAAAACAAACTCAAACTCACACACAACTTTCTTTAAGGAAAAGATCCTGAAAAGCAGCAGTCAATCAAAGGTACCCTTGGGTGTGGTTTTCAAGCACAGAAGCCTGAAACCTCTCTGAAACCTGATCCCATACAGAGTACTGCAGAGCAATTCAGTGGGTTCTGACAGTAAAGGTTATGCCAACTTTGGACTGTGGCTATAGAGCCAAAGAGGATTGATTATGTGAGAGCCAGTCTAATAATTCAAGCATTTAAACCTTATATCTATTTCAAGTTTTAGGTCTCAGAGAGTGGTTAATTATTTTATTTGTGTAAGCATAAGGCTTAGGACATAAATAACCAATTACTGTGGCTATACATTAAATTAGATTTAATCCGTTGGTCGTCCATGTGTTATCCATGTTGTTTTTCACATCCGTATGTCATCATATTTTTTTCACACCTGCTGAAATTACACTCACCGGCCACTTTATTAGGTACACCTGTCCAACTGCTCGTTAACACTTAATTTCTTATCAGCCATGGCGGCAACTCAATGCATTTAGGCATGTAGACATGGTCAAGACAATCTCCTGCAGTTCAAACCGAGCATCAGTATGGGGAAGAAAGGTGATTTGAGTGCCTTTGAACGTGGCATGGTTGTTGGTGCCAGAAGGGCTGGTCTGAGTATTTCAGAAACTGCTGATCTACTGGGATTTTCACGCACAACCATCTCTAGGGTTTACAGAGAATGGTCCGAAAAAGAAAAAACATCCAGTGAGCAGCAGTTCTGTGGGTGGAAATGCCTTGTTGATGCCAGAGGTCAGAGGAGAATGGGCAGGCTAGTTCGAGCTGATAGAAAGGCAACAGTGACTCAAATCGCCACCCGTTACAACCAAGGTAGGCAGAAGAGCCTCTCTGAACATACAGTACGTCGAACTTTGAGGCAGATGGGCTACAGCAGCAGAAGACCACACCGGGTGCCACTCCTTTCAGCTAAGAACAGGAAACTGAGGCTACAATTTGCACAAGCTCAGTAGAAGATTGGAAAAACGTTGCCTGGTCTGATGAGTCTCGATTTCTGCTGCGACATTCGGATTGTAGGGTCAGAATTTGTCGTCAACAACATGAAAGCATGGATCCATCCTGCCTTGTATCAACAGTTCAGGCTGGTGGTGGTGGTGTCATGGTGTGGGGAATATTTTCTTGGCACTCTTTGGGCCCCTTGGTACCAATTGAGCATCGTTGCAATGCCACAGCCTACCTGAGTATTGTTGCTGACCATGTCCATCCCTTTATGACCACAATGTACCCAACATCTGATGGCTACTTTCAGCAGGATAATGCGCCATGCCATAAAGCTGGAATCATCTCAGACTGGTTTCTTGAACATGACAATGAGTTCACTGTACTCAAATGGCCTCCACAGTCACCAGATCTCAATCCAATAGAGCATCTTTGGGATGTGGTGGAACGGGAGATTCGCATCATGGATGTGCAGCCGACAAATCTGTGGCAACTGTGTGATGCCATCATGTCAATATGGACCAAAATCTCTGAGGAATGCTTCCAGCACCTTGTTGAATCTATGCCACGAAGAATTGAGGCAGTTCTGAAGGCAAAAGGGGGTCCAACCCGTGACTAGCATGGTGGACCTAATAAAGTGGCCGGTGAGTGTAGAATGCAAAACACTTCACTCTCCAGCATTTAAGAAAAAATGGACCTCTAATGGATGACATAATTGTGCAGTCCATTTGTTTGTGGAACCATCATCTTCTTGTGATGTCCATGTTCCATATGTGAGAAAAAAATTGTGCATGCTAGTATTTTTTAACTATGGACCAACGTTCAATTAAAAGAAAAGAAAATATGAAAATACAGATGGAAAACAAAGACTCAGTATGCCATCTATGAAAATCAAGGATAGCATATCACAAAAAAACGCCCTAGTGTCCCTAATTGTATTCCTAATTGCACAAAATAATGAGAGCCCTAGAAAAAAAATCTGCTCTGTTAGTATTTTATGGCCATTATCATGGTATGTAACAGTGGGTACCACGGTTTTGATGGCCACAACAGATAAACAAAGATTGGACATTTTATCTAGCTTGACTTTGTGTTACACAGATTTCAGCAAGACTGAAAAGCATATAATTTCACTAGGTGGTTTGATGGAAAGGAGATTGTGTCCACTGTTTTTGTTTTAATCCAAAAATATTTTATTGAACATATTTTACGTTTTTTCAAGACAAAAAAACAAATACAAAAAACCCTTCCCTTGAACCACCCTCTCCCCCTCCCAAGAGGGTTTATATAGCAAAAGCAAATACATACAGAGTACATCTCAGAATATACAATCAATGTACAAAGTAAAAAGTACATAATCACATATGAATGTGTACAGTGGAACACAAGAGTTTATCAACAAACCGGAGAAAAAGATCATCTGCCGTTGGGAGATGTATAATTACAGACTACCTGAGCCACTCCTATAAGCCTACATTCTGTGGTAGTGTCAGGAACCGATTCATACATACATTTACAGATGATACCTGGCGTGTCCAACCAGGGACTAAATATCTGTTCAAATTTTCCCTCCGTCTTTCTCTTCAAGTATAGTGGCCTGACAACCGAATAATCGTGTTCATTTTATTTATATACTCCTGTATAGTAGGGGGACAGCCTGAAACCAGTGATATGCAGTAAGCTTCCTCTCTTGATATAACATACAAGCCATAACCCAAACTGCGTCCACTCTGCAAGCAGATGTAGAGACACTGTGGATAAGGACATTTTATCCCTGGACAAGGAGTGCATCAGTTTCTTGAAATGTCAAAGAAAGTATTGAGCTATCAAATCCCAGTTGTGGATTTGCCCCCATTTTGCTCAAATACGATCCTGCTCCTGTGGGCCATCTGCAGAAGGACTTTCTGGTGACAAGATAAGCTCTGAAGACCCAATTTGGCTGCCTTAAGTCCCCAGAAATTTACGTGCAGACTGAGTCTTGGTCATTTCCCTCTTACTCCTGTATGTTGCGAGAAAGCCGCGCAATCCATCAAAGATACGTCTGAAATAACCGTTACATGCGGTGGTCTTTGACAGATTTAGCAAGGCTGTGGGAATGATTGCTTTTATTTCCATTTGTACCAAAGGGATTAAGATGAAGAGGGGCTCACGCAGATGTTCTTCTCAAGATAAAATTGTATCTAACGGCATTTGGTCAGAACTTGTTCTCCTAGCAGTCAATTTCCCTTTTCAGCTGTCCAGTTCTCTTGGAGACTCTGACTGGCCCTTTAAAAGTAGTGAGAGAAGATCACTTGTGTCCACTTTTCTCCTGGAATAGACATGCCTGTGGTGTTTAGAGTGAAAACCATAAGGTCAAGGATTTTGTGGGATTACCTACAGAACTGCTAATGTTCACAGAAAAACCTTCCAGAAGATTGTCCCTTTGACAAAACAGTTTTTGTTTGCCTTCGTGGAAGAGGAGAATCTTATCTAGGTACACTAGACAAAAAGATCCATTTGATAACAAACACAACAGGTTTCATAGCACAAGAAAAGGTGTAAGGAGGTTTGGAGAGGCCAAACACCATAACAGTCCTGTAAAAACAGTACAAAGTGAGCCTGATTGGGAACAATTTGTAGGATTTGAAAGACATCTTTTAAAGCCACCTTTATAGGGAAAAGTCTTTGTACATTAAATAATGTAAGTCCACAATACTCTCCATGGAGAATATGTAGTGACTTTACATTTAGGACTGGACTTACTGACTTGGTTCTAAGACTGGAAATATGTGTCTCATCCAGCCTTTCTATCCTTGTTGTGCTAGGGACATTTTGCCTTGTACAGGTGGCATTTTTAATAATGGGTCTGAGGAGGATTTTGTGTGGAATTGTGGTTGTTACTGTTGCAAAGGAAACCTTATTAATAGAAGTGGTGGCTTTCTTGTAAGTTTTGTTTTGAAGGCACTCAGTTTAAAGGAGTTGGCATAGAAGAAGATTGAAGCCGAACCTCCTCTCCATTGTCCCGAAGATACTTGGGTCTGTATTTTTGACTTGTATGATTAGCCATCTGACTCAAAGGGTATTCATAGGAGGGATAAGACACAGTTTAATAATTGGGAAACCACTCCATTCACTCCATCAAAGAGGATGCTGCTGAGCAAATAACAGACTCCCAGTCCCAGTCTTCCTCTTAGATAGTTACTACTGGATTAAAAGTGTTGGATTTTTTTAAAGACTCTATACTGTAAATGAGGAAGAATGGACAAATGCCTCTGCATTAGAGTTTGAAGAAAGTGCTTCTGTATAAGAATTAAAGGCAAGCAAAGGGATAGTTTTTCTCCAAAACTAGTGTGGACATAAATTTGACCAAAAACAACCCGGGAAGGACTCTTATGAAACCTCAAACAAAGCTTACTTTTATAGAGTGCTATTTCTGAGTATGTGCTTGACTGAGGAGTATATGAAGTGAAATCTGTAATGTTTTTTTCCTTTTCTTGGTGGGGAGTAGTTTTCAAAGTGCCGCTGTCTGGACTTTGCAAAAATAACATAACTGGCCTGGGAGGGGGCAGTTAAAAAATAAAGTTATGCTTACCTCCTCCCGCAAGGCTAGTTATGTAGTTTTTGCAAAGCTTGGACGACCCCTTTAAACTGCGCTGACAAAGTTGCCAGCGGCATTTAAATCAATAGAGCTTGAATGCAGGGTGCCGCCAGTTTGGGAAGGATCGTTGCTCTCTGAAGACATTGTCGGTAGCGACAAACTTCCTTAAAATGGCTGTGGACGGCAACTCGGGGCAGGTAAGTGCTGATGCGCTCTTGCTCTATTGATATAATGCTGATGCCAACTTTGCCAGTGGCATTTAAAGAGTTAAAAGTGGCATTTTAAAATATCCAGCACATAAGAAGCCAGACCAAAGCAAATTTGTTAAATTTGTCTAAACCCAAATTTTAACGGGTCCGCTCATCACTTGTAGGGAGTCTTTCCCTAAGGACATAGGAATGTTGCCTTTGTCTTGTATTTTTTCCGGATGAAGCATCAAAAGAGAGGGACCCAGCAACTCAACATGCAATGCATTCTCCTCCATCTGTGCCAGATTACTTCTGATGGAGCTAATTACATCGTATAGCACTCCAAGATTGTCTTAACCATAAGCTTTTGCTAGGTGGTTACCACCCTGAAGAAGATACTATCCACTTATTCTCTAGTGACACAAGATGACACATCTCATTTATCACCTCTGACCTCAATGAGTTGGCTCAAGTCCACTGCTGCCTCTAGCCATGAGGCTATTGTAAAGAATATCACTAAATGCTGTTACTAGAGATCAATCAAGATTGCATTCCCTATAATCATTGACAGAAAATAGAAGAAAAAAAAACAGAAAATAAAAACACATAGAAAATAATGATCCCTCGCCTTACAGAGGTCACCAGTTTCACCAGGTCCCTTGTTGTGGCCACAGGAAAGTACACTAAGGATAAGTTTTGGAACGATTATTTGGCCATGCTGACATGTTAAACAGTGGCAGTATAAAGGAACTCACTTTTTTATAAGCAGAATAGTGAAACCGTTTCAATTAACTGTTGTAGATTTCAGATTATTTTTGCATTTACAGTTGAATGAAGAATGCAACTATTTTATATAACATATGCCTGGAATAATGACAGGACCTTTTTAAGTTTTATAAAAAAAAAAACAAACATTTCATTTTGAGTAGCAATAAAAATTCTTTAATTGGATACCATAGGACTGTGGTGGAGCAGGTTGACAAAAATTTAGCACATTACTATGTAACTGCCTGTAGTCACCTTTTAGCATGTCATGGTTGCATGTTCCAGCTATTTTCCACTAGGTGGCAGTGTATACTTATTTTTTTGTCCATCTGTTAGGCACTTCACTTTGCTGTGCAATTGTATGTACGCTTTGTATTCCTCTCCGGTACACTAGGAGTTAATCTGTCACGCACACAAAGTTTTGCTCACAAATAGACTATTTCCTGATATATCACAGACCTTTTCCAGCATTAGAAACAATGAAAGTGGGTTAGCAGATCTTTAATGCATTCCAGATATCAGAATGAAGCAAGGAATTCTTGCAGCTATGCTGCGCCACAAAACATAGGGTGTACTGGAAATACCCCATTTGTGATTCATTAAAACATCTTGCCTTGTACCTAAGCAGAAGTCACATTTGAGGCTTACAGTTTGTAAGACATTAAGTTAATCTATTTTTCCCCATTTGTCCCTAAATCCATTGAGAGAATAGTGCTCATACTCATATTCTTCAGGTAAACTTGCTGCAGGAGACCACCCAGGGTTTAAGAGACCTATTATGAAAGGCTAATATTAACTTGTTTTCTGATTGTTATGGGCTCCCACTTACCATGTGTTTTTCTGTTTTTCACATTGATGTTGCCTGCATCACCTGTAATGTGCATGTATTGTTTTTATTCCTTATGAGTGTATGTGCACAATTGCGAATTGTGAGAACCAGACATCATACTTTCAGATGATCATTAAGGATCCAAGTCACATAAAACTATATATATCAGAGCTCATCACCTTTATATTTACAATATAGATGATTTTGGGTGCCCTTTAAATGCTGTCTGTAAAAATGAATGTGCTGGATGTAATAGTAGCCTCTCAGTAGCCACTAATATGATATCTATATGTTTTACCAACGGATCTGAATCTGGTGCCTAATTGCTGCCTACTACTGGCACATTTCAAATTGTCAAATTGAAATGGTAACATTAGAACAAAGCAAGATAATATAACAAAATTATAAAACACATACAAAATTAAGCCAAATATCTTTACACCAGCATTAAAAATGGCCAACCTCATTTCATCTTCATCCAGGTAAGTAAATAGAAATAAAAAGAAATAGACCCACACCATCATGTTGTCACATAAACTATCAGTTCTGGTGTATGTGTTTAATTTTAAGATTGATATGGTATGCCTTTACCTTTATCAATAAGTTCATCAATGAGTGTTAAAATTACACCTGTAAATAAGACATGTCCTACACACAACGATACAATGAATCAAATGAGAGTACTCATTTTAATTATAAACTTCTTAAAGGAAATCTACCACTAATATTAAGTAAAATAAAACTACACATACTTATCTTTAGTCCTCTTTAAAAAAAAAAATGTTATAAAAAGATACCATACTAGTGGTAGATTTCCTTTAAGAGTATGTTCAGTGTTGGCCTGTTGGTATCTAAATACAAGAATAAAATAAAAATAAGTGCATAACATTTGTGAGCATAAAATAATAACAATTGACAAACTTTGGGGAATAGGATCTGTACATGTTCTTCAGGACAATGCTGTACCCTACATGTTGTAATATTTCTTTTTCAGCCTTGAGCCTGATGTGGTAACAAATTAGTATTCTGGGACTACACTGCTAGTTGGCTACCTTCTGGTGATTGCTATGTCCCATTTATTGTTTACCAGAGTTGTCCTCTTATATTTGGTTAGTGGATATACTTGGTATTACCGTTCCTGCCGTGGTATTACCGTGTTTCTTTCAAACAATAACTTTTATAAATCTTTACCTGGCTCCCTGCCTAGTCATTCCCTGGGTGTGGTCACCCAGACGACAACTGGGACCGGTGTTTTCCTCAGATTTCTGGCTTGTTTCTTTCAAACAATAACTTTTATAAAACTTTACCTAGTCATCCCCTGGGCATGGTCATCGTTGCACAAAGTAAGTGCCCCCCTCCACAAACAGCTCGTCTTCCTCGATTTTGAATTAAAAACCAGTTGTCGTCTTGTGTCATCGTCCACGGTGGTCCAGGGGGTTCACTAACCCTGAAGCCTGAGAGATACTAGCATAGCCATTACCAAATTGATTGAGCTGTGACTGTTAATGGAATACCATTACCACTTCAATTAACTGATTTGATACTAATGACAATGCTGAGGATATATACTGTATATACTCGAGTATAAGGAGAGTTTGTCAGCACAATTTTTGTGCTAACAGTTCCCCCCTCGGCTTATATTTGGGTATATATATAAAAATAAAACTAAAAAATAAACTGTGTGCTCACCTTTCCAATGCCGCAGGCAGATCCTCTTCTTACGTCATGTGTGGCAGTGCCAGCTCCAGCTCCCAGCGCGCCGCCGGCACACAAACTATGATGTCAGCAAGTGGCAGTGGTGCCGGCAGCCACGTGCATAGACCTGGAGCTGGCTCCGGCACACAGAAAAGTAAGAAGAGGACCTGCCTGGGGAGTCGAAAAGGTGAGTACTCGGTTTAATTTTTTTTTTTTTGTGCTGGGCATACTGGGGGCTGGCAGGCTATATACTACAGGGGGCAGTCTATACAATACAGGGGTCTGGCTGGCTATATATTACAGGGGTGTTGGATGGCTATATACTCCAATGGGTTGGCTGGCTATATACTACAGGGGGTGTGTCTAGCTATATACTACAGGGGGTGTGGCTAGTTATATACTACAGGGCATTGACTGGCTATATACTACAGTGTGCTGGCTGGCTATATACTACTAGAGGCTTCCTGGCTATATACTACTGGTGGCTGGCTATATACTACTGGGGGGTTGCTATATAATACAGAGGGCAGGCTGGTTATATAGCACTGGGGGCAGGCTGCCTATATACCACTGGGGACTGGCTGGCTATATACTAATGGGGGCTTGCTGGATAGATACTGGGGAGGCTGTGACCAATGCCTTTCCCACCATAGGCTTATACTCAAGTCAATATGTTTTCCCAGCTCAATAGGTCAATAGTTTTTTTGTGGTAAAATTAGGTGCCTCGGCTTATACTTGGGTCGTCTTTTACTCAAGTATATGTGGTAATCAATTTGTAGGCCATAAAATGCCTTTTAGCTCAACTTCAATGGAGTTGCACAGAATTATTGTCCATCAACCACATAAAAGCTGATTAGGCAAGTGGACCAGAGCTTAATTTATGTGTTGACTTTCAGTTTCCTTCTCTCACTGTTTGGGCCCACAGAAATCTGAACCTTATCATCATGCTGTGGATTTCATAACACAGCAAAATACAGGACATGTCCTATATTTCTCTGTGCATGGTCATGTTGCGGTGAGACAACTTGTACTCAACGCCCTGTGGCCAGGCGCCATAAGTGTAAATGGGGAACGATATCCAGCCACAAGTGGTGCGGACGGATTTCGGTCCCCATTAAGATTGTCTGAGTGAGGGCTAACAGTTGAAATGCTTTAGCAAACATTCATTGTACATTGGTTATTGATTGATTTTTCATTTGATTATTGGACAGATTATACAGATCTAGTATCAGTATGGAATATAACCATAGCATATTTGATAAAATTTTTGTATTGTGTAACCTAAAGGCATTTGGTTTCAGTGTTAGAAATCTGGAGATCATAAGACCATGACCGATTTAGTACACAACATGTGTACTGTAAAATAATGCTTCAAGCAGAAGGTGAAATAATCCCATTCTCATCGTTTCTTCTCAAACATACATTTACATTAGGGAAGAAACAAAGAATGTTTTGTGTTTTACTTGAGTGTGGCATGGTTCCAAGCACAGTCTTGTACGCTTGAGTAATTACTCTCTAAAGCCAAGGTTACCTGATAAATGTCAGTACATTCTCCAGATAAAAATATGTTATTACAGGCTCTAGGGCTAAATTTGCTTTGAAATTAGAAAAACCTGAAATTTACTTTCATGGGAGGATTTGGTTAACCTAAAAACACCTTTAAAAATGAAAACAAAACTTGGGGAGTAATGTTGTATGTACCTGATCCCTTTACAGTTGTCCAGAAACTCCCATTCAAGTCTGTTTGATTGGCCACTTTGGAGCATATTAAGTTACACCATTGAAGTTGGATTCTGAATGAAGGAACACAGCAAGCACATTTGACATTACTTTGGTGGAAAAGATTTAGAGTCCATTCAGTGCCAAATAAAAAAAGAATAACTTTTGAAATGATCTTGACCACTATTTGCTCTTAGATACGTACAGTATGTTATTTACAACCTAGATAAAACCCACATTTATTTAAAGCAATGTCACCCACATTTCTGCTTTATCCATTATTTAGATATATGTTTTTTGCCGGTTTCAATTTACTTTTACAGGCATGTCTACACAAATCTATGTTTCTATGAGTCTCTTGCTCTGTTAAAGGGAATAAGTCTCAACATATTTTGATATTACGGTACATATCATTGTTTGTCTTAAAAAAAAATAAGACTGCAATTTTTACACTAGCTGCTGAGCCTTCCTGAATAGGTCACAGACCACATCTAAAAAACTCTTCCATAGATTTATCCAGACTGCTTACAGCCTGTTGTCCATGTTGTTGCTGTGGAAGCGAATCCTACAATTTATATTAGTGTCTATCATAAAATAAATAATAAAATTTGTCATTTTTGCCACATGTCCGTAAGTTTTTTTGTCCCATTTTTGCCACTATTTTTTTTTTAAAGTGACCAAAGTGGCGGAGACACAATAGCAATTTTACAAATACTTGAAACAAAAAAATGTCCAAATAATGTCTGAAACTATTGCCAGCCATTTAAAGAAAACCTGTCACTAGGTTTTACCCCTTTAAACTACTTAGTAGTTCCTGTGGATAGGGCCTAACTTGCTTTTATGGGAAAACCCCTTTATTGACTTGAAAATAAGAGATGCCCACATGACACATGCTTTATTAGATTTTCTTGCAATCTGACCAATGTATTTGGCTTAAGTTTTTATGTTGCTGTTTAAATGTGAAAACCTGTGGATTGGTTCCCTTAAAGCAGTTTTTGTAAATCAGCTTTCTGTTCTGTACACTATTGAAAGCTGACAGATAAGGAACCAATTCATGTTTCCAAGGACACACATCTTTACAGACAGTGCACGGAGAGTCTAATTTGCTCAAAAAAATTGTCCCTCAGTTTTTACCTTTCTGCTGTGTACGGACCTGAGTAGGTTTTCAGATTCACTGCTCACTACAGGCGAAAGGATAAGTTATAAATATAATGAATAAATTATACAATATTATAATATATTACAAAGTTTACTGTTATCACCTGCTCTATTCATATCTGAAATGAAAAAAAAACAGCTTCAAAGGTTTGGCTACAATATAATTTAAGCTTTTAGATTTGTCTTCAAACTAGGTAAAAATTTATTTTCTTTAGTTACCAATCTGCCAGGGAGATGATTTTTCTTGCTTTTAAATAGTAAGCTGATATATTGCTCCTTCCTAACTCCCTAGCTTCCTCTTCCTTTTTTCCAGTATATCTTTTCATTCCTTCATAACATTGCTTTAGAGTTTACTGTGCCAATGCCTGTTTGTGATAATGACTCAGAACTAGCCAGTATGTTTTTTAACTTCCCTTCTGACAACAGTGGCAAAAAAGCATAAAATAAAAACAATCAATGGGAAGCAGAAGAATATAAACAAAGGCTCCATCATATATAACAAATAAAAACAGATCCTGCAAATACCTATTTACGTTCCATGAGACATATTTAGTATTTACGTTGCATGAGACATATTTAGTCTTTCGCTTGATTTGTTGCTGTCATGACCTTAGAAGGATTTAGGTGTTTCTTGAGAGAGTAAGGAAGCCTTAATTGGAAAAAGTCTCCATAGGAGAACTCTTACTTATCAATTCTTGTGAGAGTAAGTATTTTAGAACCTATTTGCCCCTAAAAAAACTGTAAATGTTCTATTGCAATCTAAAAAGTATACTTATGCATTCTTTTTATTTTCTAGTATTTAATATCATCCAATAAAATTTGAAATCTTTTTTTTTTATTTTGCTGTTTTAAAATATTTTAGCAAATTAAAGGAAACCTAACCTAAGGAATCTACCATCAGAAGTAGACCTGGTGCCTGCCTCTGCCCTAATCTGTAATTTAAAAATCATGGAACCGAACCTAACTTGTTAAAAACTTAATTTTAGTCATATGTATATGAACTGCAGAGGCTTTTGGGGTGTGGAGTAGCCTTAGCTCCCAGTGCTCGACTAGGCTAGTACACGATACAGTATCCTCTGCAGTTAATATACATATTACTAAAATATAATTTTTAACAAGTTAGGTTCCATTTTTAAATTACAGATTAGGACAGAGGCAGGCAGTAGGAATCTACCTTAAGATCTACTTCTGATTGTAGATTCCTCATGGTAGGTTTCCTTTAATTTATATTTAGCTGTAGAATTGACGATAGAAATACTCATAGGTTTTGTCACTTAAATCATTGTATAAATAAGACATAATTTATATACCGTATATGTCTGTGGAGCTTTTATAAATAATACCAATTTTAGATTCCAAAGTGACAGAAATTCTGCAACCCCTAAACGGTTTTTGTATTTGAATACAAAAATGTAAGGTCTAGCCTCAATATTACATCCTTGCATCCTTGTCAGTTTCTTAAATTCAGATGTATTGCATCTATCCTTGTTAGTGAAAATTGTATTTATCAAATTCAACTTCATTGTTACTGCAGGGCCTAGTAGTAGCATTTAATTTTATCAGGAGAGTTTATACCAGTGGTTGCTTGATTAGTTCATAGACACAAATGCCCAGAATTCTCCTTCTAAGCATCTTTTCAAATTACAGTTGTCACGGATGCTCCTGCGACCCATGCCTCGGGTTGCGAGTGCACCCGTGTACCTCTGTGCCGGCTGCAGGATTACTCAGCTGTCTACACTGTCTATGTCGGTTTACGATATCGCTCACACCAACCCTTGCTACCCTTAAAGGACATCTACCACCACATTTAGCGGTGGTAGACTGTCACCAAATACAAGCTCTTTACCTTAGGGGTGATGGGGGAGTCCTCATGCCACATTTCGGGCACGTCCGCTACTCTGAAATAAATACTTCATAAGTTTATGCAAATTAACCTCTCCGCTAGCTGAGCACCTCCTGGCTCTGTTGGAAAATAATTTATGAATCCCCCCTCATTGATATTCCTCCACATCGCCGGCCACAAGCATTGCAGACAGCCGTTGATGTCACCCGGCTGTCTGCTAATCTCACGCATGCCCATGAGCTTACTACCTTGCACAGCCAGCATGGAGGAATATAAGTGAGGGGGAATTCATTAATTATCTTCCGAGACAGGTGGCGCTTGGCTAGTGGAGAGGTGAGCGCTAATGTGCATAAAATTATAAGGTATTTATTTTGGAGTAGAGGATATGCTATAAGTATATGTGGTGTGAGGACTCCCCCATCACCCCTAAGGTAACAAGCATACATTTTCTGACAGTCTATGGTAATGTCCTTTAAAGGTGTATACCCATTTCAGCATTCACATTTCATTTTATTAATCTCCCATTTACATACTTTTCTTCAATTGCATGTTTTTGTTTTAAATGTACCTGTGAAAGTAGTTTCCCATAAATATAGCCATGTTGTCCCTTAGAAACAAGATTGTTGCTCTTGGATACGACCACTATTGCTGTAGTGATTGTGCAAAACAACACAGTGGTGGTCATATCCAAGGAGAGATTATATGGCTATATTTATAGGAAATTACCTTCACCCAGGTATATTTTTTTTAATAATGTCCAATTCAAGAAATGTATATATATATGGCAGATGAATTACATGTGAATGCCCAGATGAGAATACCAGTTGAACTAAGTCACCACTATAGGAGGAGCAAAATTAAATCTGCTCAAGTTCAAGTATGCCAAGTCCATCATTTAGCACTAGACACTGATAAATTTGGAAAATTTTGAGGCCATCTATCTAACTCTGTACTGTCTAACCTATAAACACTTTTAGTAAATCAGCCCAATGTGTCTTGAATACATAAGGAAATTATGGAAGATAATCTGAGAATTGGCATTACTCTTTAATCTAATGCTATCCTAAATTATTTATGTTAAACACAAGTTTCCTTTAACAGTTTGCTATATTTGCAAAGGCTTATTAGTTTAAGATCTTGGTATACCCTGAGAAGGAGAGCCTCCAATGTTTGACAACTTTAAATAAGCAATTGAGCTTTATAAAGACCAAACCTCACTTGCAATTAGGAAAACAATATTTATACTTTAGGTTGAAAAGACAGGATGTTGGGAAATTTAACTAATTTGGATAGTGACCTTTAAGTGCACCAAAACCAAATAGTATGTAAGCTACAAAACAGGGCACATTCCTGCAAAATTTGTGAGAATCCAATTCCTAATGGTCCTTCAAACCTGCAATGAGTGTCAGGTAATATAAACAAAGGGATATATGACGATTATACATATAATAGTATCAAAAAGTAACTTTATGTAATGTGGTTGCTGTGCATTTTAAAAAATTATGTCCACAATTCTTTTCATATATGGTATATAGATAGTCTATAGTATATGGTTAAATACCAGCAAGCACACAAAAATAGGATTTTATAAAGTTATATTTAAATTTTGAGTTGTTTAACAATCACAGATATAATACTGTGTACCATAGCAGTCAAATACATGATATGTTATTGTCAATTATCAGTAATGGCAAAGGTCTAAGAAAATAAAATAGAAAGAAGAAAAATAGTAAAAGTTTAAAAATGTTAGGAAATTGCAACTCGAGACCATGTAATTTAAACCTGAAGTCCCTTCTCATATTCTAAATGACATACAGATGGTCAGCCTTCTTCATCAAGCTTTGGGAACACAATTGGCCTTTTTATCGTTCCACACACACACTGGCCATACCATATTTGTGTCAGAACTATTTATTTCTAATTGTATATAGTTCAGTTCTACCAGCAATTATGAATCCTGGTACTTTGTCAAGATAGATTAGAAAATGAGCAAGACCACTTGTAAAACAAAAATATGTTGAGGGGGTCTGCTCCATTCATATTGGCGCTTTACTCTTATTACAACTATGTTTTTATTACCCAAATTGTATTTTAAAAAATGATTTTATTATAAAACATATATACTACTAGATGGTTTTAAAATACTATTTTTAATTTCTTTTTTTCAACAATGAAGCTGTCTCAGCATTGTTGACATATCTGTTTAAGTAAAGGCTTTAACTTAAACCAAGCAGTTTATTAATACATTTCTAGGCAGAATAACAGGATCACGACACAATGTAGAGTTCCAATATAATATGCTCCATGATAGTTTTTATTTGAAGAACAGAATAACATTTAAAACTCCTTGGATCTGATTACTCAAATTTGAGCAACAATATTCTTATATGGAGGCAGTCCCCTCTAGAGAAAAAAGGATAGAAATTACAGATTGAAGTGTCTAATGGATCCACCTCCCACTCTTCATGCTGTAAATACTCCTCATATTGCAGTCTGCTGCAATGCCTTGGCAGACTTCTGCCAGCTTATTTATCAATTTAACCAGTTTATTTAACTTAGGGTACATTCACATGCGGTATGCCTGCCGTGCAGGCAAACCCCCATGTGCTGGAAAGGAGGAGGAGGTGACCCCTCCTCCCTCCCTAGAGAATAGCGGCGCACGGTGAACATGCTCTATCTTTTTGTGGTGTGCGGCCCGGATCGGTGCCACACATGTGTGGAACCGTATCTGCGCTGCGCCGCTATTGCCATCTATGGGGACGTACATGCGGTCGCAAATCTGCGGCCGCATGTACTTCCCCGCAGACGGCCATGTGAATGAGCCCTTAAAGAGAAAAAAATTGTCTAGTTTGATCAAGTAGCATCCTAAAAAGTCAACACTGCTAAGAGGAGTCTGTTCAGGGTTGACTAGAACCAAATTCACATTCACATATATTTAGTCTGTGTGTTATTTGTGTCCATAACACAGACTCTTTCATTCATGGTTACCAAAGTGTAATTTACAAAACAAATAACCTGCAAATGCCCACCTGCTGATGCCCAATAAGTACTCAGGTTCTTCTTACCGTACTACACAGGCTAAAGGGTGGGCACTTGGGATTCATTTTCATACATTATAAATACTAATCTCATCTCAGCCAACATCAATAAATGTATATTTTAGTCATGTATCAAATAAGCCACAAGCTCAGTCTCATTAAACGCCATAACTAGATGGAGGTGCATGCATATGTTTCTGTTTAATGGGAACTGGAAAAACCTGTAAAAGGACATTCACCTACAGAATATATCTGTACAAGTGAATGGATAAAATTCTATGGTGAATTCCCTGATAGCATGCACAAAAGGATACGCTTTAAGGTTGAACAATATCTTTTAAAACTTTCTGTTTAAGCACGTTTTAAATAAAGGTTTTCTGGTATCTTGCAATGTTAATTGTTTTTCACCATTAGGTGTCAGCATTTCCTACAAGTGCTGACTGCAAAGTAAAGTCTGCCATCAGCATCAAACTCAGTAAAATTAAAGTAAAGTTGATCACAGACCTTGTCCTAATGTAATTGGTCTTACTATACAATTAAATTCATTATATGAGGCTATGTGACATTAGTCCACCAATGCCATTATGGTTTTTACAGGCTCTATATATAGTTTGCTCATAGAGGCAGTGCTGAAACTAGTGTCTTCTGGGTCCCGGACAATATTTAGAATAGGAACCCCCATCATTTACAATGCTTCTGCTATAATATCAAAGAATAACGCTACAATCTTTATTATTTTTAAGATTATAATAATGAAAGAATGACATAAAGAAACATTTAATACACAGAGGTCTATTGCAAATTGCCCATTTATCATAAGCATTTGGTTTCCATTATTCTCCTACATAGTGAAACTAAAACGTGGAGATGTTTACTTATTCTAATAAGAACGGTAGACTTTGCACAAAATAGATGGTCCACATCACTCAAAACCTTTATCACAATGCATATTAAAAATAACTATTCTGAAAGATATAACGTAGCTTTGTCACACACATTAGTAGGTTAGTCAAAGACTAGAGGAATGATTGGGGATGACTTAAAGGTGATCATCTGCTGCTTTGGGTCCACAACTTCATGGCGACTTCTTCAAGCTGTGATGCATTGCTACAGTATTCGCCTCTACGCTACTAGTCTTCTGCTCCATTCAGCTTGTCCTCCACATTGTGCAACTAAAATATGAGTCACTTACAGTATAATGTCACTTAGATAACAGCATTGTGCTTCTAAGCATTGTGCTTCTTTTTGCAGTGATCCCTAATTAAATTTTACATCACAGAACCCCTAATTTAGTGTACATAACTATTGATCTGAGATTATATAAGGACTCCATAATAATAAAAACATACATCATACAATTATACTGCATTGTATCTAGGTTACGTATATATAAAAATAAGTGCAGTATAATTGTATTTCGGGACACCAATTATTATTAGGGACACGTAAATAATAAGTTATAAATGTCTCTATAATGTGGCCCTAATTCATCTATGTTAACATTTAACTTAAAAACTACTTTATAGTATGTTTTACTTGTATTCTTTGGGGTATCATTGGCCCTCCTGTCTGCTTCTCCTCCTCCTTTAAACCATCGGCCGTGTAATGTAGGCCCTGTGCGATGACATCATGATGCAAGTTGTGGGATAATGTCATACCATGTCTTGTGTCTTAAAGAAGCATTGCTGCGAGGGGGAAACCGGACATCTACCATCAGATGTACTGATGGTAGACGCCTATAACTCACGTGTCTACTGTTTTCCTAGGTTTCTAAAACACATTTTATATCTGGAGCGTCCTTATCGTAGTAATATAAAGTTAAAGTTATATAAAGTGGCGCTTGGCGATCTCTGTCAGCTCCATAGAGATTAATGGAGCAGAACGGTCATGCACGGCCGTCTGCTCCATTAATCTGCATCGCTGGTTCACGTTCAAATTTGTATGCAGTAAAGAAAGTTAAAAAAAAATTTAAAACATTAAACTAAATTTAAAAAATAAATAAAATATAAGCCCCTAAAATGTCCCATACAAACACTTAATGAAAAACCCACATATACACAACCCCCCTCCCCACACACACACATATTTGGTATAGAAGCGTCTGTAACAATCTGTACAATTAAACAGAAATGTTTTTAGACCTGCTCAGTGAACGCTGCAAACTCCACGCCCCCCCAAAAAAACATTCAGGAAGAGATCATTTTTTAATTAATACCCTCAAAACATGTGCTAAAAAGTGATTTAAAAATATTACGCACTCTAAAATAAGACCACTAAAAAGAACAACTCACGAAACATAACCCCTTAACCAGATTTGTCAACCAAAAATTTAAAGAGTTTGTCTGAAAAGATGCTAAATAAAATACACAAAACCCCTACATATTTGGTATGACAGAATCATTATTGGGCTCGCATGGTAAACGCCGTAAAATATATAAATGAGATATCTCTGTAATCATGGCAACTCTTAGAATAAAAATAAAATACTATTTTTATGGGATGGAGAACGGCCAACCCCCCCCCCCCCCCAAAAAAAAAATCTACCCAAAAATGTATGACTTTAATTTCCTCCAACAACAAAGAGTTAATATAATCTCATCAATTAGCTTTAGGTGCCCCAAAATTATGTACCAGAAAAATGCACCTCATGTGATAAAAATAAACTAAAAAATGAACCACTCTAAGTCAACATTAAAAAAAGAAAATAAATCATACCCTGTACAATTTGACAATCCAAATCTGCTCTGGATGGGGCTCCTTCCATTCTAGTTCAAGCCATGCACCCATACAGCAATTTACCCAATTACCCCTCCATTTTGTTTTAATGCCTATAAAACACCTAAACAGTTAACAAACCTCTTAAAAGTGCTTTTTCATACGATCAGGGGTGTAGTTTACATAATTGAGTAATTTACAAGTCGTTCTATTATTTAGGTCTCTTGCAGTCAATTGAAAGCTGAGCTGGTCCCGATAAATATAGGTGTTGTCGATTTTCCAAAAAATGTGAAAAATGGCACCCAAATTCTGAGCTTCATAAAATTCTAGTAAAATAAGTGGAATCTTAAAAAACCATGCCAACATAAAGCAGACATGTGGGAAATGCAAATTACGAATTAATTTGGGTGACATGACTTTTTGCTTCAAAAGTAGAGAATTTAGAAATTTGAAAAAAATAATTTTTCCAAAATGTTCTCAACTTTTCATTTTTCTAATAAATAAACACAAAATATATCATTTAATTTTTAAACTAATTTGAAGTACAATATGTCACAAGAAAACAATCTCAAAAACCCCTTGATATCTTATAGTGTTCCAAAGCTATAACCACTTATAGTGACACAAGGCAGATTTGAAAAATAGAGGCCAAAATAGAGTCCTGAAGGGATTATTCCCTGAACTGAGTAGTTTTGCTGAAAAAAAAATAAACTAGTATAAAGTTATGATAATGAGGCTCTGTCGCTCCTGTGGCTGCCTGGCGCTCTCCTCTTACCGTAATTATGCACTGCTCCAGCCTTGTCCTGCCCAGCATAAGCTGAGAATACTAATCACTGTGTTGTCCCTGAAAGGCAAAAGTAATCAATTGCTGCACCATCCCCCAGATGCTGTGTATGAGTCATTCAGCTCAGGTTTATTAGTCCTGTCTGAACAGTTCAGGCAGCTCTTGCGTATGTAGAAGTAATATGTTTATGTACGGCACCCAGCTTTCCCTGAATTTTATAATAGTTTTTTGAGAAAAACCACTTGGTTCACGGATTAAACAAGATATGTGCCTGCATCTGTGTAGCTACAGCATTCTCAAGGTATGTTTGGTTCACAATGCATTAAGACAAATGGTACATTTCCTTGAAACTTCTCCACAGCAGTATTACGGACCTGCCTGCTGTGTTCCTTGGTCTTCATGATGAAGCCTAAGACTATGACAGAGCAGGTGTAGTTATACAGAGACTTGTTTACACACAGGTGGATTATATTTATCATCATCAGTCATTTAGGACAACATTGGATCATTCAGAGATCCTCACTGAACTTCTGAAGGGAGTTTGCTGCACTGAAAGTGAAGTGGCCGAGTAATATTGGACGCCCCACTTTTCAGTTTATTATTCTTTACAAAAATTTAAAATATCCAATAAATTGTGTGGTGATTCTTCACCAAAAATTACAATATTATATTTTTATGTTTGAAGCCTAAAATGTGGCAAAAGATAGAAAAGTTCATGGGGGCCAAATACTTTCGCAAGGCACTGTATATGTAAAGGTTTGCATATAAACAACAATGGAATAATTTCCGCACAGTTAACGTATCTTACAATAGTGAGAAAATGAACCAAAAAGTATAATTACAATATAATTATAATAAAGATACATAACATTTTATCTATACAGTAATATATCAAATCAGAACATGTGTATATCTTTATTGATGGTAATTCAGCAAAAAAAAATTTACTATTTTTATTAACATCTATGACACAAACAGTTATTGATGTTTTTTTTGTAAACAACTTGTAATCCCATTTTCTCCTTGTCAGACAAGCTGTGCTTTTAGCATGTTGTTCACTGCCTTTTGGGAAGTGTGTGGTTGGAACAGTTTCTTTATGAATGCTGTGATGCGTAGGAAAAGCTTTGGCTGCAGCATATTGTCCTTGCTTTGCGGGAATTACATAGCTTAGCTCTCATTGTAACTTAAAAACAGGTATAGCAATGGACTAACAGAGCAGAAGTAGAGAAGTTGCTGAATGCCACTGTAATTATTCTGCAATTATACAATTTTTTTTTGTTATTTCCAGGAACACGAAAGGAAAAAAAACCCTGCAAAGTGGTTTTTACTGAGCAAGAATTAAGGCAACGACTTACACCAAAGCAATATCATGTCACCCAAGAAAAGGGGACAGAAAGGTGAGGAAGATTAAGTGAACTTTGTTTTGGTGGGAATATAATATTGAGGAATTAGCAATGTAGAATGTAAAATAGATATTTGTTTGTGACTTTGGAGTTTTGGAAGCATGCATACATACAAAGAGGGGGATAAACTTGTATACACTGGTGCATGTGTGATAAAGCTCATTCCTATTGCCTCCTGCGCTGCTGGATAACTCAATACCAAGCAACTGCACTATAACCTTTGCCTGCACTGTAACCTTTTCCTTGAAGTGCGACTCCATTTGCCGGAAAGGCCCCCTCACCATAGAAGTGGAGTAAATGGAAAAATAATTGCAATTCCTGGTGGTGATTATTTCTAGGCTTGTACACCTAAAAACTAGTGTACAAGCCTTGGGAAATCTCCCCCAAAGTATCATGACGGCGCTGTGTTGTACATTATTATAAATTGGAGAAATGTTATTGATATGAAGAATATAAGTGGAAACATGGAATGATTAATGGGGGAAATTGTGGAAAAATGGACCTTCTGTCATCAGACTCTCTTTAAAGTTAAAGTTTCCTAGGGGATGAAAAAATATTTAAAAAAAAACACCTGCAAAAAATATACCTTATTGCACTCTGTTCAATTTATTTTTTAGCACAGAAGGTCTTAATTTTTTAAAATGTTTTAAAACACCATAAAACCCGGTATCCTTGTGATTGTATTGACCCAAAGAATAAAGACACGTCATTTGGAGGGCACAGTGAAAGGTGAAAGCCATAAAAACCAAGCCCATCTATTTATTGATCCATAAAAACCAATGAATTTTCACTAATTTTACAACATTTTTCCAGCTTCCGAGTACATGGCATGGAATAATAAATTCTGTCACTATGAAGTACCATTTGTTATACAGAAAACGAAATATAGTCACAGTCCAGCCAAATTTCATACACGGTACATCTTTATTCCGGTAGCATAGCCAGTAAACTTCCATAGAAGTGCAAAAACTTCAACGCGTTTCAAGTGTAGTACCCGCTATTAATCATGACTACATCATTGCTACTGGAATAAAGATGTACAGTGTCTGAAATCTGGCTGGGCCGTGACTATATTTTGTTGGATCTATATACCTTAGCAGAAAGGTGGCCCATGCCTTATCAGGCAGGTATGGTACAAGAGGAAACAAGCCCTCACACAGCTCTGTACAAAGTTATAGATTTTTGAAGGTGGGATGTGAAAAATGGCCAAGTTGTTAAGGGGTTAAAGTCCTCTAATGTAATATCTTTCTAATTAATAAAAATATGGATTAGACTGGAGCATAATAATTAATTAAAGGGGTATTGTGATCTGGGCATTCACATCCAGATTCATTAATCCGCCTTATATGAAAAATTTAGATGTCAGTAAAAAAATGTACCTGTGTGAAGATAATTTCTCATAAATGTAGTAATATGATCCCTTAGAAACAAGCCTGTCACGCTGGATACGGCCACCTCTGCTGGAGTGATTGCACAAAGACACAAAAAGTATTAGTATATGAAATGTCCGGGAGTTACTGCATAACACCACAGCCGTCATGTGGTAATGAACGCTGAAGCCAGTAGGTCAGGCAGGACTCAATAGCGCATGTTTGACCACTGCTGCCAGAGTGTGGGGTGGTCATATTCGAGGAAGCTCTCTCGTTTCTAAGGGACAACATGGTTACATTTATGAGAAATTATCTTCACACAAGAACATTTTTTTTACTAACATCCAATTGAAGAAATGTTTACATATGGCAAATTAATTAAATTTAATTGAAATGCCCAGATTAGAATACCCCTTTAACAATTTTTTCCCCTCTTTCTTCTTTTCAAATTCTCATTTATCTGTACTGGATAAACAGTTTTCCTTTTCTTTAGTAACAGAAGTGTTTAAAAAAAGGTTAAATTGTTTTTTTTCGCCACATGGATGTTTTTTTGTGGACTCACCCCTCAGAAACTGATTACACATTGATGACGTATACGGACTACAAAAACAGATTGCAGCTCTCCTGTTTGTGCACTGAGAACAGCACATGTCCGTGTGCAGGTAACCATAGAAAAATGGAGCAGCTCCTTCTATACAACTATCACAGACAACCTAACCCCTCTATGCATTTTTGGGTTGCCTATTTTTTTCATTGCAGCCAGTGGCCTCGAGAAGGCTTGCCACTGTAGTGATACTTCTAAGCATGATAGAAGTACCTGCTTAACCTGTAAATGGATTAACCAAACTATTGCACTGTAATTACAGACATTAGGAATTCAAGACCAAAAATTTGGTTTCGTTTAAAACATTTTAATAAATCATACATATTTTGATTAACAATTTGTACAGTAGTTGTTGAAATATTAGAAAAACAGGAAGAAAAGGTTTAAAAAGACTTGGAGTAAATGACAAGACCAAGAGTAAATGACAATTTCTCCTTTTGATGGCTTCCTGGTTCCAGCAGTGTTTCTTCATTCACCATTGCTGCTTAAATGGAACTTTGTTTTAAAATAAGGTTGTCACATATTGCGCTGCTTGAAGAAAGCCCTCCACAACAGATAAACAGGTTTGTCACATTTCAGTTAATACATATAATTGTTATTATAATGAAAAGTTAAATAATTTTCCAATATACTTTCAGCATCACATCCTCACAATTTTCCAGATCTCTGTTTGCTGTCATTCATTAGAAAGCTTCATTGCAAACTTTCAGTGAATATTAATGTACTGACCGTGGTCATGTGATGTCACACAGATGCACGGCTCATGACATCACATGGCCATGGACAGATTTTTATCTGCTGTAGGTAAACAATGAAGCTTCCTATATAATGTCAGCAGGGAGGGTGTCAAAACAGGTACAAAGTGTGAGCCCTGCGCTTCCCACAATCTCTGTCCCTGAGTGGTGAACAAAGGCAAACACAGAGACACAAGATAGATAACAAGTCTAACAAACTGGGTCAAAACCCAAGATGGTGACCAGGAACAAAATCGTAAGGTGGAAGAGTAGCAAAGGTACAGGAAAAAAGGTCAGAATCATAGCGGAATATTTCATTAGATCACATGGGAAAATTGGATGTCGATCTCTCCAATAGACACCAACAGCTCAGAGAGGCTGCAGATCTGTCACTCAAAAAGGTTCCTGCAGAACATCATACCCAGGTGTGGCTCTAAGTCAGCTCAATGAGTCAAAGAATAAAAGAGATGTGTTTATTATCCCACACATTGACAGTCATATAATCAAGCCCATAAGAATAGACTATGGTGCAGCTGGACTTAGAATTTGTTTTTAAGGTCGCCTTCCCCTGCACAGATTATCAGATGGTGCCATTAGGTAGTACACTTTGTCCTCCAGGATACAAAACCTTTGTATAAGTCTGTAAAATAAAAATAAAATGATGGCTTATAGAAGGTGGGGAGTTAAAAAAGAAACTCACAAACAGAAAAGAACTGCAGTATAAACAGCATAAATTGACTTGAACTGAAAACTTTCTCGCATCCTGCTTCCCCCAAGCTTGTACAAGTGAAACCGGAAGTTTACATTTACTTTATAAAAAGACACTTATGCATGTTTTTCTGGCATGAAATCAGAATAAACCTTTCCAGTTTTAGGTCAATTAGGATTACCCACATTATTTATATTTGTCAAATGCCAGATTAATGAAAGAGTTATTTTTTAAGGCATTGTTATGCCAAGGTATCTGGAAGAGAATTGTGGACTTGCACAAGTCTGGTTCATCCTTGGGTGTAATTTCTAGAAACCTGAAGGTGCCTTGTTCATCTGTGCAAAAAAGATGGGATTGTCTAGCCAGCATACTGCTCAGGTAGGAAATAGTTTCTGTGTCCCAGAGATGAACCTGAATTCATCCGAAATATGCATATGCACAGTGTAAAATATACATTTAATCCCACAAAAAATAAGCCCTCATATGGCAACACAAATGGAAAAACAAAGCTTACAAAAGGGCACCCATTAAACAACTAAAAAACATTAAATTCTGTAGAGCAAAATTAAGCAATGCATGGCCTCCTTCCCCTCTGCGCCTTGTTATGCGCCCATACAACAAGTAACAATGTGTGGAGTCTCTGAAGTTGTATAACAAATTTTAAGATGGGTTTTCTCCTTTTATCTTCTGTGCATGTGTAAATTTTAGGACTAAATGAAAGTATTACTGAGAAGATTAGACCATTCTAAATTTTACCTCAATTTTGTTTTAGTTACTATGAAGATCTCAAAGGCTTAACAACTTTCCCAAAAACTGTTTCTGATAGTATGAGGGGTGAGGATTTTTAAATGGAGTGATATATGGGGGGTTTATAATATTATATATTTCAAATTCCATCAAAAATAATGATCCCTAAAAATGTTTGTTTTGAAATCTCCTTGAAAATAAAGATAAATGATGTTCAATTTGTAATCCGTGTGACATCAAAATAAAATATCCAGACATTTTAAATATTACAAAAAACATAAAGAAGACATGTGGGAAATGTTACTTAGTAACTGATTTTGGAAATAAAACTATCTGTCTGAAAATGAGATAATTTAGAATTATGAAAATTAATTTTTTTATATAAACAAAAAACTTGTGAGCCAAAATTTACCACTAACGTGAAGTTTTCAAAAGTTCTAACCTTATAAAGCAACACATGTCAGATTACAAAAAATGGGGCTGAGCCTTAAAAAAAATCTATCATTTGTTTTTATGTATTGTGAACCAAACATACCATGAGAATGCTGTAGCAACACTGAAGCAGAAACATATCTTGTTTAATCCCTGAACCGGGTGGTCCTGCGCAGAAAAAAATTATAAAGTTCAGGACCTATGGAGCTTCTTGAACTATCTAAACAGGACTAATCAACCTGAGTTGGATGACTCTCAGCCAGCAGCTGGGGGATGGTGCAGCGATTGACTACTTCTGCCTGTCGGGGACAACACAGTGATGATGTATTCTCGGCTTATGATGGGCAGGACAGGGCTGAAACAGTGCTTAATTATGTTGAGGAGAAGCGCTGAGCCAGTCAAAGGAGTGAAAAAGCCTCATTATCATAATTTTATAATAGTTTTTTCAGCAAAACTATTTGGTTCAAGGATTAAACAAGATATGTTTCTGCATCAGTGTAGCTATAGCATTCTCAGGATATGTTTGGTTCATAATGCATAGAATTAAATTTAGATTTAAATAGATTTACTATAAACTGCCTGCTTCCTTGAGGGGTTAAAGCCAATGGTACCAATAGTTAATAAAATGTATGTAAGCTTTTGACTCTCACTCTCATTATTCTGGCATTTGGCAAATAATTTTGGTAATCCTAATTTACCAAAAATGGGAAAGGTTTATTTAGATTTCTTGTCCGATAGTGAGAAAAACATGCATATGTGTCTTTTATATAGTGTATGTAAACCTGTGGTTTCAACTGTATAAGCAGACGCACTGTAGACAATCAGCCAACGCATAGCACGAGTGTTGATGAATGGAGGAGGAATCAAGTAGGAGGAAGTACAGTGAGGGTGTGGATTAGTCAATGATGCTGGACCTTGGTGGTGTTCTGGTAACACCCGCCTTAAGCACTTCTGCCTAATTAGCATAATTCTTAAAACTACATTTATGTTGGATGGATTGGTCACATCAGTATATAAAGGTATGACTGGGAGCTGTATTCTTACACCTACACTGCAGTGGTAATGGGGTTTCAGTGGGACAAAACCTGTGATTGATTTCCTTTAAAAGGGTTCTCCAGTCATAGCAAGTTGCTATCAATTAAAAAGCACTAGATTTATTCATATTACGGACAATGGCATTTTGGAAATGAACACGTGTCTTCAGGTAAAAATGACCTTCCTGATAACAGGTTCCCTTTAAAGGAAACCTTCTACTGCGGATCTACCTATTAAGGTAGATCCGGTTGTAGGTGCATTTAACGAATGTAAGGATAGCCCTCTTTAGGGTTAATCGTTTACTCCCCTCTATCTTTTCTAATCCTTAATCAGTGTAATATGCAAATTTTCTAAAGAGGCTACTGGGGTGTGGAGTAGCCGGAGCTGAGTCTACACGGCGCGGCAACTCCATGCCCCCGTAGCTTCATTGATCCTCCTACCCAGACATCTTCAGTGCGCAGCTACAAGGAGCTGCACACACTCGTCCGTGAAGCCTGAGTTCTGTGCACAGTAGTGCCGGCTTTGGAGCCAAGATCGCACAGCCGCTGGCATGCGCAGAGCTCCAGCTTCACGGACAAGTGTGCGCAGCTCCTTGTAGCTGCATGCTCTAGATGTCTGGGTAGGAGTATCAAAGAGGCTACTGGGGCGTGGGCCTCATTAGAAAATTAGCATATTACCCTGATTACAGATTAGAAAAGATAAAGGGGATTAAAGGATTAGCCCTAAAAATGGCTATCCTAACATTAGTTAGATGCACCTAACCCCAGATCTACCTTAATAGGTAGATCCATAGTGGTAGGTTTCCTTTAAGAATTCATGTTTACTGGAATATGCATAGTGCTGTGTTCTAGCAAATGCTTTGTATTTGGTCAATGAAACTTATAATACAGCATGCAGGGTCTGTTTTATTTTACCTCAGAATGTGTGGAAGTGAAAAGGGTCTGTGCACATATTTCTGATTTTAGTGGCTGCGTGCCAGAAAGACTTGATTCTGAAGGTGGTCATTGTAAGCATAGACGTTTTGGCTGGGTGAGAAGGTAGCATAATTCAGTTCCTTTCCTTTTCACTCCACTCCAATTTCTTTTTGAAGCACATGTGGAGAAAATATTTATTGGCTCATTTGTGGTTGGAATGTCAAAAATGTTCAATAACTGCCCTCACATGGCTTTAGTCCTTGGCAGCAAGCCCTGCATTCTGAAAGAAGTGTTTTTAGTGAATAAAGTCTGTCTCAGCTGATTCCAGCAAGAAGCATAGCTTGCCAAGGACTAACCATTTTGTTGTCTAATTTATACCATGCAGCTTGGCAGCAGGCCCTGGCGCACCTCTGATCCAAATGTATTAATGATGTAACTGCTTGTTTCCATTCATGACCTGAAAAGGCTCTTTACCACACATGGGGTCTCCTTTAATAGGCAGCACTCTCTTCCTTGGACAGCAGACTATTTGCCGAATGTGAATCACTGGCAATACAGCCCATCAAGAGTTGGCAGCAGATCATAACCTTGGCTCTGAACATTTGCCATCCAGATCACTTACTAACAAAATGATTTAGTGCATGCCAGCAATGAGAGATTAGGTCATTCTTAAAATCCCAATGTAAAATGAGAATTTTAACTAGGTTCTGAGAAAAAACAGTGTACTGAGGATATGTACTTCCTCTACACATATTTCACTTTATTTATGTATTATGCTGAAACCCTTCCAGCGCTCATGTTTGTAAACATCATTTTATTGCAGTGCCTTTGCCGGAGAATATACGCACAACACAGAAACTGGAACATACAAATGTGTTGTCTGTGGAGCAATTCTATTCAGGTAAGCAACCAATGCATCTATTTTAGTGATATATATTGTTTTCTATATTTCTAATATATGGCCAACAAACATGGTTGCAATCTTTACATTCTGGGGATAAAATGTTTTTGTGTATATTAAATTCTAAGGTATTAGAATACATACAAACTGCTTGAATTGATTTTTTTTTTACAAAATTGTGTTCCTGCGATGTTCTCAAAATCAGCCTAATGTTTAATTTATTATTCTTCCAAATTTTTACTTACAATTGATCTTTTGGCCTCTTCTACAATCTAGTAAGAACAGGACGGGTCTGGTTGAGGCTACGTTCACTTCAGGTTGTAGCCCTATATTGTAATAATATTGGGCAGATTCACATCATATCCTAACAACAGAGGACTAGGAACTGTATGCACAAACAGTTGGATACAAGCTCCGGTTGGACTCCTCCCCCCTGGAAGCAGTGATTGGCTACTGCTGATGTTCAGGGTGATTACCCAGTTACATCACTAAAACCTCTAAGATCTTACAATGGTATTGGGGATAGATTCAATAATGTTCGTCCCCTGTTCCTTATAGGCTGTTATGGCCTCGGCTGAGCATATATGTCACTCAGCAGAAGCATCCTGTGTTTTCTCCAGGATGGGACATATACTTTGCAGATGGTGTCAAAAAGGATGCCTTCATCTGCCATCATATTCTATAACTATGTTCAGCATATAAGCTGTGAAGTTTCCTGTAGTATATACGATGATGGTATCTATTGAGCTACTAGGACCCTCAGGTAGGGTATGAAATGTCCGTTTTAAAATTTCCTCTTTTATGAGCAATCTTGCCTGTTTACCTGAAAAAAAAATGTTTGAGACTTAAAGTTTACAGGCTGTAGAGGAAGTGTATTTCAGACTTTTAAAATCTTTGGTTTTATAGTACCTAGAAACATACATGAAGTGACCTTCCCCCTGCAGCCTCTAAACTTGACTCATCTTTGTAGGACATTTTTCTTGTAGGTAAACAGGTGAGATTTCCATAAAAGATGGAGTTGTAGAAAGGATAGTTCATATTTTTGTGTAAGTTTGCCGATTTCTAAAAATAACTTTTTAAAAACTTTTTTTTATTGTTTAGTAAGTCCTGTTCACTTACTAAACTTTTTATTTGAACCTTAAACATTGCATTACATATCAATATGGCTATTGCATATGGCTATCATCTATATATTTAAGTCACCCGCAAAAGGGGTATGGGAAGTTAAAATTCCAAGAGGTGAATTGTAAACTTAATTTTAGCAGTGGCCAGACCCAGGTAGCTGCTGATAAAATTCTGAGAAGTATCAAGAGAGGAATAGATGCTCATAAGAAGACATAGTTTTGCATTATACAAATCACTTGTCAGACCACACATGGAATATTGTGTACAGTTTTGGGCACCAGTGTATAAAAAGGACATGGTAGAACTGGAACGGGTGCAGAGGAGAGCAACCAGGATTATTAGGGGAATAGGGGGAATAAAATACAATGATAGATAACAAGATTTGGAGTTATTTAGTTTAGAAGAAAGACAACTGAGGGGAGACCTTATTACAGTGTACAAATACCTGAAAGTACAGGGATCCTTCCATAGATCTTTTTATACCTAGGCCTGTGACCAGGACAAGGGGGCATCCTCTATGCCTAGTGGAGAGTTGATACTACCATCAACATAGACAGGGATTGTGTACTATAAGAGCAGTGAGACTATGGAATGTTTACATGGCACCAGTAATGGGTGTTCTCATCTATCACCTTACTCCAATTAATCATACATCTTTAGATTACATAGTACCATAAAAAGGCTCATTATTCTTGAAATCGCCATGGTTAATTCCTATATTTGAAACCCACGTCTCAAAGTGGAAAATTTCCACATTTCCTAATCACCAGGTGCGGGGCTGTCCACCTCATATGCAACTAATCCCAGTCCTTTTCTATGTTTAACCAACCAGGGCTAATTCACAACCATATTGTAAATTGGGAATCTAACCACATCAAACACACTACTTCGCGTCAAACAATGACCCTTATCGCATAGACCCAGCTAAAGTAGATTACAACGTTTCAGGTTGATCACCAGAAATCCCCATCCCATTTCACAATACAATTGCATTCCATATATGGAAAATATACAAAATGTTTCTTTTCTTTTTCTCTTTTCCCTAACCCCTCACCCAACCCATTACCCTCAACAGCCAGGAAAGAAAATAAAAAGTTGATCCGAATTCCAGCAACTGCAAATTCTTTCCTACACTCACCGGCCACTTTATTAGGTACACCATGCTAGTAACGGGTTGGACCCCCTTTTGCATTCAGAACTGCCTCAATTCTTCGTGGCATAGATTCAACAAGGTGCTGGAAGCATTCCTCAGAGATTTTGGTCCATATTGACATGATGGCATCACACACTTGCCGCAGATTTGTCGGCTGCACATCCATGATGCGAATCTCCCGTTCCACCACATCCCAAAGATGCTTTATTGGATTGAGATCTGGTGACTGTGGAGGCCATTTGAGTACAGTGAACTCATTGTCATGTTCAAGAAACCAGTCTGAGATGATTCCAGCTTTATGACATGGCGCATTATCCTGCTGAAAGTAGCCATCAGATGTTGGGTACATTGTGGTCATAAAAGGATGGATATGGTCAGCAACAATACTCAGGTAGGCTGTGGCGTTGCAACGATGCTCAATTGGTACCAAGGGGCCCAAAGAGTGCCAAGAAAATATTCCCCACACCATGACACCACCACCACCAGCCTGAACCGTTGATACAAGGCAGGATGGATCCATGCTTTCATGTTGTTGACGCCAAATTCTGACCCTACCATCCGAATGTCGCAGCAGAAATCGAGACTCATCAGACCAGGCAACGTTTTTCCAATCTTCTACTGTCCAATTTCGATGAGCTTGTGCAAATTGTAGCCTCAGTTTCCTGTTCTTAGCTGAAAGGAGTGGCACCCGGTGTGGTCTTCTGCTGCTGTAGCCCATCTGCCTCAAAGTTTGATGTACTGTGCGTTCAGAGATGCTCTTCTGCCTACCTTGGTTGTAACGGGTGGCGATTTGAGTCACTGTTGCCTTCTATCAGCTCGAACCAGTCTGCCCATTCTCCTCTGACCTCTGGCATCAACAAGGCATTTCCGTCCACAGAACTGCCGCTCACTGGATGTTTTTTCTTTTTAGGACCCATCTCTGTAAACCCTAGAGATGGTTGTGCGTGAAAATCCCAGTAGATCAGCAGTTTCTGAAATACTCAGACCAGCCCTTCTGGCACCAACAACCATGCCACGTTCAAAGGCACTCAAATCACCTTTCTTCCCCATACTGATGCTCGGTTTGAACTGCAGGAGATTTTCTTGACCATGTCTACATTCCTAAATCCACTGAGTTTCCGCCATGTGATTGGCTGATTAGAAATTAAGTGTTAACGAGCAGTTGGACAGGTGTACCTAATAAAGTGGCCGGTGAGTGTATATAGCATATCTGGCCGCATAGAGGTAGACCAGTTTTTTTGCTGTCTTGTTCTATGCAGACTATCCATCCACTCCTCTATAGTAATCGGGTAGTACCCTTCTAATGGACCAAAATAGTGTTAGCAAAAAAAAAGTGCTTGTACTGTTGATTATGGACCAAAATAGTGTTAGCAAAAAAAAAGTGCTTGTACTGTTGATTAAGACAAATATTTGTCTTTATAATATTTTAATTATTTATTATGATTTTTGGTCCCCAAGATACAAAATACTGGATTGGGCTTAATTTGAGTCATTACCACTACGGTTACAATCTCTAAAATTTGTTTCCAGTGCTCCACTAGTGTCAAACAGTGCTACATCGCATTTATCAAAATACACTCTTAAGCAGCTATAAATACCCAAGACACCTATATCTTAAGCAGAGATTATCTTCTTGGAGAAGCATTTTCTGCAATTTCCTTGGAGTGAAGGGTGCCTTAAATAAAATATAAATATATCTGTGTATTGTATTCATATCCAAACAGACACCCTTGAGCAGTTGTTCAGGGCTTAAGTACAACTAGTTGATTGGAAAAAAAAATGGCAATAAATTTTATATAGAACAAACACTATAAACTAATTATCTTCCTGTAAAGTTAACATATTTTTTATAGAATTCAGCATTTAATAGTGAATCCATTAGCAAGCTTCCAGCATATTCAAGTGGAAGATCAGCTGTGACGGAACATTGGGCTCCCATGAAAATGAAAATTACCAGCAGCACTCAGCTTGGGATTCCACATTACTGGAGCCAGATGCAAGAAGCGAGATACCCAGCCATAGTCATTTCCACAAGATGGATCAATTTCATGATCCTGAGAGCAGGATGTTGCAGATTGCTCAGGGTCAAGATGATAGGAAAATTTTTACATATTTTAAAATTGGAGATTTATCTAATAATATTACAAGGCCTTCAGTGTGTTATCTTTCAGTAGAATTGGACAAACGTTACTATACATGTATGGGTTTCTATGAAGCTGCTTTGAAAACTTGTTACATAAAAGTAGTTTCACGATTTATAAGCCTTGAAAACTTTGCAGTAATTTAATTGAAAGCTGTTTGAAGACAACACATCCATAAGGAGGTCAGGGTAGATAGACTCCGGCATTGGTTTAATTCTGCATGACAGCAGTATCTTGAGAGTAATTATTGAAGTAGAGTTTTCCCACAGCTTCAAAGGCTCCTGAATTTACAACAAGTATTAACCCTTCTGTGCCCAGCCATTTTTGAGGGCTTGTATTTTGCAGGTTGAAATTTTTAATGGCAACATATTTGGGCACACGCACTGGAGATCAAAATTTAAGAACAACACATAATTTTCTAGTCCATTGCATAGTCCTATGTAAATATATATTAACATAAGTAAACTAGTAGTATTTGACCTTATATAAGAAATTGTACATATTGCACAGCACATAATAAAAATCTAAATGAGATTTTTGTAAAAGAACACTGTTGAAAATTTGAAAACACTTTTGGATACCTGTGAGTTATTGGTGTTAATCTGTCATTTGGTGCTAATTTCCTTAATTGTCTGACAAACCCTATTTAACTATTAGCCTAACTTTCCAGTTCTCACTGACTTTGTAAAAATGGTCTGCCATTCCAAAGTACCGTAACTGAAATTACGGTACTGCAGCATGTAGTCCAGATGAAGTCCAAAGGGGTGAAGCTGTAGCTGGATTTGATTGCCATTTCAGCACTCAACAGGGGAAGGATCTGTCTTTTCATAAGTGTCTCAACGTTTAAAAACATTTGGAGGGAAAGCCCACTCTGCAGTAACCAAACGCCTCATTAGCAGAAAGATTCACAAGGCTAGACTCACCTTTGCTGGGGAGCATGTTGTGTGGACAGAGGAGAAAGGGTCCACAGTTCATTTTAGTGGTGAAAGCAAGTTTAATTTATTTGCATCTGATGGGAAACATTACGTTAATCTACAAACTGGGGAAAAGTACTCCAAAGAAAAGCGAGGCGGCACTCACCGATGTGAAGAACTTTCTTTATTCGGACAAGATGCAGTACAGGGGAGGAGTGGGGCCAGGCGACGGGCCGTTTCGCACTAAGTTACGCTTTCTCAAGCTGTTGACATCATCTGCCCGCGACTGCGCACATTTTATGTGCCACAGTCGGCAGGCGGCGTCAAGGCAACAGTGGACAACAAAGTGACATGCAGGTAAACACATAAACACTACAGAGTTAAAAACAAAACAGTTGTTGTATATACAATCTTTCTACAGGGAAAACACTATAAATGAATATATATATATAGCGGAATATTTGTACGGCGGACCAAGATCGAGGGTGGTACTACATTATGACATGACTAAAGAGTTGCTACTAACGCTAGCCGGCAGAAAAACTTATAGGAAGACGCTGAAGTCGTTCCTGTCATTCATGCCTAAAGGACCCATCGCATTGAACCTTATGATGTATTTACTCTCCAGCTGCAACTAAATTTGATCTCTATTCCCTCCCAGAGGATCCACTTTAACCTTTTCCATGCCAGCAAACTCTAGGACGTTTGGATTGCCGCCATGGAAAGTTCTAACATGTTCAATTAATCGTGGACATCCGTTAGCAGAACTAATGGATCACTGATGTTCTCTAAACTGGGGAAAAGACTGAACCCAAAGTAGGTAAAGAAGTCGGTGAAAGATGGTGGAGGAAGTGTCATGGTTTGGGAATGTTTTCTGCAGCAGGGGTTGGACCTTTCATACAGTTACATGGCAGAGCAGAAATGCCCTATGCCCGCCCATTCCACCTGCAACGAAACCCCCTTCACACCCCCTCCACGCCCACATAAAGTGTTGTTTCTGACATTTGGGCGCAATTTTCCGTTATTATAGATCTGCCATTTTGGGACGCAGCAGTACCTAAGAAATTTGGGATTTTTACTATTTAGCTTTATATCAGTTCTATGGTAAGGGGGTGCTTTGAATTTTTTTAAAACATTTATTTACAATTTTTTTACTTCTTTATTTTAATTTTACTATGTTAAGACCCTCTAGGGCAGTGATGGCGAACCTTTTAGAGACAGAGTACCCAAACTACTACCAAAATCCACTTATTTACCATGAAGAGCCAACATGGCATTTCAAGCAGTAACTTATTGCTACCTGTTCTTCAACAACATTCAATTGTATTGGTTCTCCTAAGGCCACCAATAGCGTTTAAAGAAGGTGGGCAAATTCAAACCATCATTGCAGCTTCTCTCCAGGAAAAATGGTGGGTCCAGCAGGAGGACCTCCAAAGACAATGCAGTTCTGTCCACTGACCTCACTTTTCCTGCAGTTCAAACAGTCAATGAAATGTCGCTTTAAAATAGTGCTGAGAGCAGTATCTTTTAAGTATCTTTGCAGGAAGATTTGGTGGATTTGGTCCTGTTTGGTGAAACTGGGACAATGGCCTGAGTGCCCACAGCAAGGACTCTGAGTGCCACCTCTGGCACCCGTGCCATAGGTTCGCCACCACTGCTCTAGGGTACGTTTGACCGTTCCTACCATATACTGAAATACTACTGTATTGCAGTAAATGGCATTTTTACACATTACAATATGCCACGTCATACAGACTGGGTTTAGTGCATATTGCTAGCTCCAAACGCGGGTGCTAACTCTTTGATTCCCAGCGGCGGCATTTAACCCTTTAATGTCCTTGGACGTAATTCATTTCCAGAAGAATAAAATAAAAAAATTATAAAAGTCCCCATATTCCTTATATACTTGAGTTTAAGCCAAGATTTACAGCACAATTTTAATTTGTGTATATTAAAAAAAATAAACATAGTACTCACCCTCCGTCGCTGACCCACGTTGTCCTCATCTATGTGATCTTGCACGTCTATGTGATCTTATGGCACACAAAATGTGACACAGTGTGGCAGCCTGCTGACGTCATAGTTTGTGTGCTGGCTGATCGTCACGGTGCTCCGGGATCAATGCCGCAGGTTGAGTACTAACTTTATTTTTTAAGGGGGCACTCTGCTGGACATCATATTAATGTGACACTCCGCTAGACATTATGTTAGTGAGGGCACTCTGCTGGACATTACATTAATGGGGGGGGGGGACTAAGCTGAACATTACATTAATGGGGGCATTCTGCTATATATTTTATTAATGGGAGCACTCTTCTGGACATTATATCTATGGGGGCACACTGCTGGACATTACATTTATGGGGAACACCCTGCTGGACATTAAATTAATGGGGGCAGTATGCTGGATATTACATTTATGGGGGCACACTGCTGGACATTTTTTTAATGAGGGTACTCTGCTTTACATTATGGGGCATATTTACTAAGGGTCGCAAGGTGCACTTTTGTCAGACCGTGCACATTCTTCATGGCTAAAACGGCTTGCACAGGTATTTAAGAAGTGTCTCCACTGAGATTGCATCGCATGCGATCCTTTGGTGGCGCAGCTGCGCTGGCTTCTATGCGGCACGTCGTCGGTTGGTCCGACTGATTTGTCCCGAGAACCGTATTTAACTTTCAAATTGTGTTGCACGCCCTATGTTAAAGGTGCGCCACAAAAAAGATGGTGAATTCTGACCAGACGGACCAGTGCGGGGAAGCGACAGATTCATGATTTCTGGTACACAATCTTAATGAATCGCAGCACCAGCATAATAGACAGATAATGCACTTTTAGTAAATTCAAGTGACCTTGGGGGCAATCTGCTGGACATTACATTAATGGGGCACTCTGCAGGACATTATATTAATGGGGGCACTCTGCTGGATATTTTATTAATGGGGGAACTCTGCTAGACATTTTATTAATTGGAGGGGCTGCTGTGGACATTTCATTCATGAAGGGAGACTACTGGACATTTTATTGATGAGGGGAGACTACTGGACATTTTATAAAAGAGTAGCTTGTACTCAAATCAGGACGTTTTCCCAGTATTTTTGTGGTAAAATTGGGTACCACAGCTTATACTTAGGTTGGCTTATACTCCAGTATATACGGTATTATAAAACTTCCACATATCATAAAAAACATGATGAAAATTAGGATGTTTGCGCATACAACCAAACAAAACAGCAAGTGATTAAAATCTCACATTTACACCACAATGATTCCAATAAAAAGTAGAAGTCATTCTGCAAAAAATAAGTCTTAATATACCAAAAAAAAAACAAAAAAAATCTAAATTTTACATAGAGGACGGCGATGCAAAAGCAAATGATTTTTTTCTTCATATATGTTTTTATTCAGCAAAATTATTCAGACATAAAAAAAGCTATACAACTGGGATATTGCCTTTATCCCACTGACCCATAGAACATAAATAACATGTTATCTATGCTTTTCGGTGAATAAAACAAAAAATAAAAGTAAAAAATCAGATTACATTTTTTTTGCAATCAAGGTGTGTAGCCACCCTAAAATAGAGTTACTGTACACATTGAAGGGAGTATTTTTAAATGGGGTTACTTTTTAGGGGTTTCTCTTGTTCTTCTATGTTATAGTCTCAGCAAATGCCACATAGCACCTGAAATTTGTTTAAGCAAAATTTGTCCTCCAAAAGCCTAATGTCGCTCCTTCCCTTCTGCGGTCTGTTATGGGCACATAAAGTAGTTTATATCTACATGTTGAATATTTCTATACTTGAGAGAAACTGCACTACAAAATCTGAGGGTTGTTTTCACATTTTATTCTGCATGAACATATTTTAGGGTTAAATAAACATTTTCTTGCCATAATTAGAAAATTCTGTATAGAACCTCCATTTTGTTTTATTTTATGTTCGATGCTTAAACAGTTAAGAAGCTTAACAATGGCTGTTTTGAATAGTTTGAGGGGTGCAATTTAAAAATGTGGTACTATGTGGGAAGTTTCTAATTAATAGAACTTTTAAAACCCCTATAAATATGAATAGGCCTCGAAAATCTGGAAAAGTGCTGATTGATTTGTAAGACTCCTAACATCCTAATAAAAAATGATGTCAACAACATAAAAAATGATGTCAACATAAAGCAGACATAAGGTTAATGTTAGTTAGCAACCAATTTGGGAGGTTGAACTAACTATATGATGAGCATAACATTTAGAAATCATGAAATTGCAAATTTTTCCTACTTTTCACCAAATGTAAATTTTTTTCATAAATGCAAGACATTTCAGCTAAAATATATATAAATATAAGGTAAAGTATAACATGTCACAAAAAACAATCTGAATATCACCTTGCTAAGTTTAATGTTCGAAAGTTGTAATCGCATATAGTGACACATGGCAGATTTGAAAAATCGGGCTGGGTCCTTAAAGGGTTAAAAGATAGCGGACCTTGGGCACCACCATCTTGTTTGCGATTGTCGCTCCCTGTGATGTCAACGGGGAACAGTTATTGGTTGCCTTGACAGCCACAGGTTTTTGTAACAGGTTAATGGTGTGGAGGAAATATTGTGTCAAACATTTGTTTAACTCACTATATGCTGCATTATATTGAACATTGCAATACACAGAGGCCTTTGTTTATATCTTCAAGTCCATGGGCGGATTTATCAGTGCAGTTTTCTAACATAGAAGCTGCAGGAATTTGATTATTGATCATGTCTACACCATCTCTACACTATGTGGGCATGGAGGTGCACTGCCACTGGCGGAGTGGGCAGCCATGGGGCATTTCTGCCCTGTGCCTGTGTACTTTTTAAAAACCTTTAGGTAAAAACCTTTAAGATTTTACACAAAACTATGCCGGGTCGGAACTGACATGGTTTAGCCTGGTGGCCTTTATCATTCACCGGTGCACGTCATTTGATAAATTCCCCCCCATGTGTGCAAACAAGCCACAAGTATAGAGATATACAACTGTGACCCAAGTCACAAGGTGTACTTACTGAAATCCTAAAAATCTTACGTAATTTATTCATTTTAAATTCAATCTACCATCAAAATCAAACATGATAAACCAGGTGTCTGTGGCAATCATCTTATATTTGTTATCCACGTCATCCTTACTTCAAAATCAACTTATGAGTCAGAAGGGCTCTGGAGGTTGTACCAGCTTTACAGGCTACTACACTGTGCAAAAAAAATTCTCACCCTACCTCTGCTTCTTCAGCACTCTACCCCATTTGCATACTTCAATCTCACACAGTGGGAATACTCATGTATAGTATAAGACCCTGTCAAGCTACAGAAAGGCGCTGGCAAAGCATTCCCCAGCTGAGGCCATTGATTTTAGAAAAATGTAGGTCATGGATAACAAGTACAAGAAGATTACCACAGTCACAGTGCCTGGATTTATGATTAAAGGGGTTATCCGGGTTTAAACATTTTTTTATGGCCGGGCTGGGGAGGGCTATTTAAACATAATAAACATATACTTACCTCCTCCGGTGCTGCTGATGTCCCGCGCGGCGGCCCGTCTTCTCCGTGCGCCGGTTTCATTACACCGGCGCACAGGGAGCTTCCGGCCGGCCGGATGCTCCCATGCGCACCATCTCCCAGCGCTTACAACGCTGAGAGATAGGGACGGATGGGAGGAGCCGTCCACAACGCGGACCGGAAGCTCCTTGTGCGCGGCTTCCGTGCCCCTGTTTGTTTACAGGGGCACGGATCGAAGTGACCGCGGAGCAGGACATCGGCGGCGCCGGAGGAGGTAAGTCCATGTTTATTATGTTTAACTATCCCTCCCCAGCCGGGCCATAAAAAAGATTTTTAAACCCGGATAACCCCTTTAAGTGTCCCTGGTTTTTCATGCTTAATTTTGATGATAGATTACATTTAAAAATATCCAAAGTAAACAATTTAATTGATCATAGTAATTAAAACTGTTGTCTTTCTTTCAGAAATGAATAGGTTATGTGATAATTGTAAACTTTGAAATGCAGGCAGTCCCCTACTTAAGAACACCCGACTTACAGACAACCCATAGTTACAGACAGACCCCTCTGACCTCTGGTGAAGCTTACAGCAAAAAATGATTAAACTCCAATTGTCACTCGGGCCAAAATTCTTTTTGTCTGGATCTACAATTATAAAATATACAGTCTCAACTTACATACAAATTCAACTTAAGACCAAACCTCCGGACCCTATCTTGTACGTAACCCGGGGACTGCCTGTATACTTGAGTTTGTGTCTCCTCCAAAGAGCAGTATTTCTTAAAGCCTATTGAGGTCTCACCCACAGCTAATTATTAACAGGAGGCTAATTATTAACTATTAACTATTCCCTTACCTAGAGGACATTTATCCTAATAATTAACTGTTTCTAAAGATTTAATTTTATTAAATCAGCTGAATCCCTCAGCTGAATCACAGGACAGTAATCTGATTTACACAAACTGCCTCAATAAGAAAGAAAGGTAAAGGACATCTTTCTTTTAATAAAGCATATTACAGAGTTTGCTATTATTATCTGCTCTATCGATTATTGCAATTATGATAAAAGTTTAATGATGCTTTAATCAGCTGAGGCACTCTAAAATTGGAAAAAGTCTATAAAACTATTTTAAGAGGAAGAACAATATTAGAATTTGTCTCCTCTTTTTGAAACTAGTGCAGATAATTGAACTATTGCTGGTGTGAGAAACCACTATCCAATTTGATAAAGACTGGAACAGCTGGTGTTGTGTGAGAATTCCAGTGTGGTCCGACAACAGTTTTTCAGCAGTTATTCATATCATGTTGTTATTTATTTTAAAAGATGTGCACATCTGGAAATCTTGACTAATGTCCATAACTAACACATGTTTCAGAATACAATATTATTTCCTGAGTGCCAAATAGAATGAGTTTTCTTTATGTATACCTATCTATAGTTATATGTGTGTGAATATACATATTTTACTATAAATTGACCTGATAGCTATACTACCTCTTTTTCGGTACCCCTATTATACAACTTTGTATAATAAAACATTAACTCATTTAATCTCAGTGCCGAATATGTACTGGGCTGTGTAAGGTAATTAAGTACATGGCTCCATCTTAAGGGTGACCATGGCATCAAAAAGACTCACACTGAGTATTGGAGTACCTTGGTCTCTCCAGAGGAAATCAGTTTTCATTCAAATAACTAGAATGAATGTGGGGTACAAGCCACACCAGCACTTAACAAATGTCCATTAGTAAAACGTTAGGAGGGTTCACTGACATTTTATATTATTTAGATGGAACAAGGTACCTCCTAAATTAATTGTAAAACATATATAGACTGCCTGTCTTATACTGCACCAGATTTATATGAAAGTTGGTAGGAGACTGCAAGCCCTTGTGTCATCACTGCTCTCCCAGCTCCCTTACTTCCTCCTGCTTCCTCACCCCCCTCCCTCTTGCAGACTTGAGCTGACCCTGTGCTGCAAGCAAATCTCAATCAGCTCACATTTGCATTAAGGAGGAGGGCACAGACAGCAGGATGGAGGTGGACAGCTAGGAGAGCAGAAATGACACAGAGATTCTGAGCCTTGCACAGACACGGCCATAACTAAATCCTCTTTGCGGGCAGGCAACCAGGTGAACTTTTATATATGTTTAGTATTAAAGAAGATTCAGTATTAGCATTAAACAAAAGGGGCAAGACCTGAAGGCCCTGGTGCAAACTTTGAGTTGGGGCCCCAAATACCGAAACCTTTGCCCATGTCCACATCTCGCTTATTATACCCGCGTATAATAGAATACACATATACTATATAAACGCTACACACACGTAAATATGTTCCTGTAGTGGATGTAATGCAAATATACCAGAAGTTAATGTATAGAAATCACTTACCGATTAAGTCTCAGTTGCTGCCTTCTCCCTGTGTGCTTGCCGAGTCCATCCTAGTTGGTATCCTGGTGGCGTCCTCACAGGTTACATATCTTCATCAGGTATAGAACCTCAGGATGACTTCTCCCGGCCGTCACATCAGGATTTCCCAGCCAGGTGTCTTCAGCTCCTTGCTGCACATCTCCAGACTGCGCCCCTAAAAATATCACAGTTACTCACAGTATAGTGTCTCCTGGATAGCAAAAATACCCCACACTGTGTTGCTAAACAACACTTACTCCTTACAAATCCAGACACGCTGCCTTTTATTCATTGTAAGGTGTAGAGTTTCTATTGGTCATTGTGTGATTGTAGCATTCTTTTGTGTTTGTCGGGTGATATTTAGTGTTTTACTGTGGTATTTATAATCTTAGGGATGGTATTTTGCGTTGTACTGTGGTGGTAGTACTGTGGTCCTTTTTAAAGGCGGTACACTAGTGCGACCCTGGGCCAAAAACTGTTTTTCCACATCTCTGTTTTTCCACAACTCATTTCCAAGAGTTCGATAAACTTTTATCAGAGCATAGACTGGCAACTTTGAAAAACATAACATATTCCAACAAACTCAAACATATTTCCTAAGTATGCCATGTTATGTTGCAGCTCTATGTACTGTGTGTGCTTTGGATGTATCAGATATTTATAGTCTTTCACACTTTCACATCCTTTTTTCTTTCTCTTTGCCTAGGTCTGAAAAAAAATTTGACTCCAACTCAGGTGAGATTGACTTTGAAAGTATACTTGCATGTTTGGGAAGAGGTGCAGTCTTTATTGTGCATAGTAGTGGCCGCAAGAAAGAATTGATACATTTGTTAAATTCTATATATTGTAAAGCACAGAATACAAATGTATATGAGTTAATTGTAAATAAACACTCATAAAAATTAGAGAACGATTTCAGATAGCTGCAAGTTATCTGTGTTAATCTGGGACCAGGTGCTAGCTTCATTAATTATCTGACAACCCCTATTTAACTGTCAACCTAACTTTCCAGTTTTCTTTGTGCAAAAACTGTGCCGTTCCAAAGTGACTGAAACCCCTAGCCAGCAGGTAGTCCAGGTGAACGTCAAAGGGGTGACACTATCAGCAATAGCAAGAGAAGTTGTGATTTCTATAATGTTGCATCTTTACAACATCTCACACTCATTCAAGTCCCCTGAGAAGGTTGGTTGCCTTCAAAGGACAAATGCAAGAGGGCAGGATAATGCAGAGAATATTCATGGGTAATAATTTCTATACTACAGCTGGAATTGCAGGCAGTGCAATTTAGCACTGAACAGGTGTTAGTATATGTCTCGTTATACAGTGACAAAATGTGTAAGAGCATTTGGGTGAAGCCCACTCTGTAGTGACCGAACATCTAATTCACAGAAAGAATCAAAAGATGTGAACATGTGTGAACAGAGTAGAAGCATCCTACAGTTTATTTTAATGATGAAAGCAAGTTTAATTTATTTTGGGTTTGATGGAAAATATTATGTTCATCGACAAACGGGAAACACTGAACCCAAAGTGTGTAAAGAAGTCAGTAAAAGGTGGTGGAGGAAGTGTCATGGTTTGGGGAATGTTTTCTACAAAATGAGTTGGTCCTCTCATACAACTACATGCAGAGTAAATGCAAGTGTGTATCATAACTTTCTTCAACAACACATGATTCAGCAAGGAATTTTCATTCAGCACAGTGCCCCTGTCACACAGCAAAATTGGTAAAGCAGTTCATTGAAACAGAAGACATTTTAACAAAGAAATAGTCAGTCCTGATCTAAATCCAATAGAAAACCTCTGGAAAATCCTTGGTGACAAAAGAAACTGTGGAAGAAACGGGGAGAAGAGTGCACCCAAATCATGCCAGAGCAGTGTGAGAGACTAGTGAAGCTAGTTATAATCTTTTTCTGGCCTACTTTTATCTATTGCTGTTCTCTAATTATTACCATCACACTTTTTGCAGAATAAAGGTTTTATATTGATATATTTTGGTAATTTTGTAAAATACTGTTCTAGTGGCATAGTGTTGATCATTTATACAAATGTTGATATATTTATACATCCAGTTTCTTGAAATTAGAAGTATTTTGTAATATGTGCGCTGGGATATTGCAAGAACTTTAGTTCATGTGCTAAATTCTTACTTCTCTTGTGTTAGAATCGTCCTTTGCATCCCTAGTCATACAAATTGTCACTAAGTTGCATTATAGTACATGTTTTATATCAATGAAGGAATCCTAAAGAAGTATAAACAGATACTGGGTTCTGAAAGAATAATATATATTGTGGCACTCATTTAACTAGCAAACTTTTAACTATGTACAATAAATTTGGACTAATGAGAAATTATTGGAAAGAAGTGACATTCAAAATCCACCAGCTGCATAGCCGTCATTAACAAGCCTGAACTGCTTACTGCTACCATGAAATCATAAGGAAAATTTAGGAGCCTGGATTTAATTAGACCTCCATGTGTATCTAGACAAATTTTATAAAAATATATTCAACGTTCTCAGCTTTATAGCTTACAGAAATGTCAGGACCTGTGGTGTAAAATAGATTGGTTACACTTTTTATTATTTGAAAGAACAAGGTCTGATAGTTGTATAACCGTTTATGTAAAAAAAAATTTGTGATGCATAGACCAGAACCACAATTTACCATTTTATAGCAAGCGTGTCACGGGTCGCAAGTGTGTCAAGTGTGTCACAGCTCACCCGTGCCCCTCTGCCCCCGTTGAGGCATTCCCGCATGTCTCACCTGTCCCAGCTCCTTTTCCGACTCCCTACGCCGTGCGCCTGCGTTTCTGACTCCCAGTGCCTGCGTGCCGGCTTCACTAAATTTGAAGGGCCAGCGCGCCTTTAATTGCAGCTGGCCATTTTCAGAAAATGTATATGCCTGCCTCTTCCTGCACACCCTGCTGGATCTTTGTGCCTACGCCATTAAGAAAGCTCCTCAGTGATATCCCTGAGTATTCCTGTGTTCCTGTTCCCGTGTTCCTACGTTCCTTCTACCTTGCTCCTGTATGTTCCTGTTCCCATGCTCCCGTGTGTTCCCGTTCCCTTCTGCCTGGACCTCCCGTTGCTGACCCCGGATTAATAATAATAATAATATGGATTGGACTTGACCTTGCATCTCTGCCGCCTGCCCTGACCCTGGGTCTGAACCTTACCATGAGACTGTCTGCTGCAAAGGTACCTCAACCTTGGCTGCCACCGCGGGCTAGTCGCACCTGTGGAACGACCTGAGGGCACCCCACCGCAGCAAGACCATCCCGCTTTGCGGCAGGCTCTGGTGAAGACCAGGTGCCACTTAGATTCCGGTCCCATGTGTCGGCTGTTTCCACCTCCAACGTTGGTCCAGAGGATCCACAGATCCTGCATCCTGACAAAGTTTATATTGCCATGGCTTAAAGAGAATCAGCCCGAGCAATTTGGGACACTAAACTAAAGGTCTTTATGGTGTTGTGTCCCTAATTGACATGAGTTCCACCATAAACCTTTATACATACCTCTGGTCTCCCCGCGAACTGCACAGCAATTCAATGAAGCCAGAGTAGTACACCCTGGCTTCATTGTGCAAGAACCATACCTATGGCGCATGCAGGGTGTAGGGTGAAGCCAGGGTGTAGCATGATTCATTGCCTGTAAAGAGGAAAGATGGCCACAAATGAGGGGGGAGATCAAAGGGGCCACAATTTGAGAGAAGAGATAAGAGGGCCAACAATATGAGGGGAAATGAGGGTGGCCACATGTAAGAGGGGGATGAAGGGGGCCTGCACTATAAGTTGGAGATGAGGGGGCCATCATATTAGGGGTGATACGGGGGACACCAATACGAGGTGGGAGATTATGGGGCCACAATATAAGCAGGGAGATGAGAGAGGGAGCACAAATGAGAGGAGGAGATGAGAGGGGACTACAATATAAGTGGGAGATGAGGGGGCCACAATAAGAGGGGGAGATCAGAGTCACAATATGAGGGAGATTAAGGGTCACAATATGAAGGGGAGATGAGAGAGGTCACAATATGAAGGGGAGATGAGGGAATACAATATGGCCACAATAAGAGGGGGAAATAGGGGTCAGAATATAAGGGTAGATTGGCCACAATATGAGGGGAGGTGAGAGGGTCCACTATATGAATTGGAGATGAGAGGGGAATACAATATAAAGGGAAGATGAGACCACCATATGATGGTCACCATATAAGGGAGAGATAATGGGCTAAGATATGAGGGGGAGATGAGAGACCACAACATGAGAGGGAGATGAGGGGCCACAATATGAGAGGGAGATGAGAAGTACCACAATAAGAGGGGGAGACGAGAGGGCACAATATGAGTAGGAGATGAACCGGGCCATAGTATGATGGGGAGATGGGGGAGGAATAATTATCCTTTAATAAGAGTACTTGTTTGAACATAAGGCAATGTTCACACGATGTGACTGAATTGTGCTTTGAAACACATTTCAAGCACATCTGGAATAATTTTTCACCCCGTGTAATATGCTGATTGGTGAGGATCCTAGTAGTGGGACTCCGACAGTTCACAAGAGCTTGGATCCTTTATACCCTAAATGAATGGAGTAGCAGGTTGGACATGATTGATCCTGCTCTATTACCTTTCTATGGAACTATTGTCACTCAGTTATGTTCATCAGCATCATAGAGACGAAAAGAGCTGCAAGTTCCATGTTTATTTGTGGTTTCTTGTAACCCTATCCGTGGGGGCCCAACACTAAGGGGGAAATTTTATTTTTCACTTCAGTGGCCGAACAACCCCTTTAACTTGATCTTATATATGGTGTCTATAAAATTCTATAGGCCTGACATCAAAACTTGTGGTCTGGATGCTACAGACGATCCCATAGAAAATAATGGAATTTGTTCCAGTATCCCTTTAACTCTGGTGTTTCACTATTACACCTAAGGGAAAGAGTGGACTACTTAAGCTACTTAAAGAAAAACCTACCGTCATGAATCTACCTATTAAGGGTGATCTGATGGAAGGTTCCTAAACTATCCCTCTCCAACTCTATACAAATTTTAATCTAATCTACAGTTTATATAATAAACTAAAGGGAACCTACTATCAGATCTACCTTAAAAGGGTTATCCGGGTGTTAAAATTTACTGAGGGCCGGGCTGAAGCGGGCTATTTAAAAATAATAAAGGTGTACTTACCCCCTCCGGCGCCGCTGATGTCCGGCGCCGCGGTCCTTTTGATCCGTGCCCCTGTTTGTTTACAGGGGCACAGAAGCCGCGCACATGTGGCAGGCTCCTCCCATCCGTTCCTATCTCTCAGCATTGTAAGCGCTGGGAGATGGTGTCGGATGGGAGCTTCCTGTGCACCCTTGTAATTAAACCGGCGCACAGAGGAGACGGACCGTGGCGCCGGACGAGGTAAGTAGATGTTTATTATTTTTAAATAGCCCTCCCCAGCCCAGCCCTAAGTATATCTTTAACAACCGGATAACCCCTTTAATAGGTACATTTCTGATGGTAGGTTTCATTTAAATGGGTTGAATGTAAAGCTGTATTTCTTATATTTTTACTGTAATACAGCAAGATGTGACATGTTTACTATAAACCATGTCCATCTCCATTATCACTATTATATGTAATATTGTATCCTGATTGTTAATAAATTATGTATTATCCTGATTGGACTAGTAAATATTTAGAAGACTATATTAATCTACTGGAAAATATCTCAGACCTGAACAGATAATTACAATGGTTGAAATAGTTGATAATTTCATGGGCAAGGTAAATGTCCTGGCCCAGGGCACATTCCTGTAGCAGCTGCAGTTGTTCACAACATTCATGACAGCAGAAGTATATCTCACATTCTCATGTCCTCATAATGTAAACATTGACTTTTTAAAATGGATTCCCAAATTTAACTTAAAACGGGATGCAGGTACATTGTTGAATAAACAGGCAACAGATAATGACAGGAAATATATTCAACTCAAATAACTCGGCTTTACGTTCTCTTCATCTCATTTACCATTTCTGGCTCTTTGATTCTTATGACATTATGACTGGAAGAGAAAAGGCTGTCTACATTGTATGGTTACAGAATGTATTGGAAGTTGTGTCTGGAAGGATTGTTATTTGTGTTTAACGCAAATAATTTGGGAACTAAAGAGGTTGACAAGTATTTCTTCTAGACTGGTGGTCTACTTCTACTTATTTTCTCTTAATATTTGTATTTTTCTAGTAATGACCTCTAGTGATGTAAAAATAAATTTGATGTCTACCCAAGGCTGGGACTACGCATTTCAGGTCACAATAACCTTAATCGTGGCTACATTTTTAAAAAAGGGACCAAGCGTCCACCTGAAGATGACTTCACATCCTGTTTTAGTTACACGTGTAGGCCCAGCCTTGGGACCAGAAATTTAAAGATATGTTATAAATATTTGCCTGAAGAGAACCACTTGTCTCTGATATAAGATATATTACAAAGGCAAGTCATCTGAATATGTTCTTTTTGCTCTATTTATACTACATATATTTATATATGTATAGAATGAATGTATTTAGCTACAACAAGTGTGAAAAGGAAGTTGTCCATACACATTACAGATCAGGCATCATACATTTAAAGAATTCAACCTTCAACATGTCAATATGAACAGGCAGAGAAAATAAATAAAACCATTCAAGAAGACATTTGTTAGCTGTCAGCTACTGTAAAGTTTTCAGCATAAAAGTATAAACATATTGGGGCACATTTACTAAGGGTCCGCGGACCACGATTCCGTCAGGTTTCCCGACTATTTCTGTTCTGCGCTGAATCGCACAGGGGTTTGTGTCACATGCGATCGTATTGTGGCGCATCAGCTCACATACACCAGGAAGAAGATGGTGAATTCCGGCGGACCTAAGCTGGGAAGCGACACATTCAAGAAATCGGGCGCACCCTGTACGTGAATCGGGCAGCTCCGAATCCTCGGCGGACATTCTGGATCGGCGGACGCAACGGGACGGGTAAGTAAATGTGCCCATTGTAGTGAGATAATTTGTATAAAACGTATGGACCTTATTGATTTACTTATCCAGCACTGGTTCTTAATTACTACATGTACCCAAGAGAAACTCTCACAATACTACAGGCTTTAATGGGAATTTTAGACATAAATATTTATCACCTACCCACTTGTTAGGTGAACATTTATGTAGCTAAAATAACTTTTTGTTAAGACTTGAAGCTTTCTGGTATTCCCTGGTAGTTCCCAGGATTCCTTCAGAAACAGTTTTTGTCTGTCATTTGAATTTAAAATAAAATACATTCATGTGACCAACACTAGTTACCGTAGGAAGCGGAGCAAGGTAAGTATCTATTTATTGTGGTATTTCATCAATTATGACAGCTACAAAATTGACTTTAAGTATAACCCATTTGTTTAAATATAACAAGGCAGTATATACATTGTATACAGGGGTGGACTGGCCATACAGTTTAACGGGAGACTTCCCTACAGCTCTCATACAGCTTGTAATGTCTCCATGTGATAGCAGCAGGCAGAGATGAATTCCAACAGAAACTTCTTTTATTATAACATGTGCAGTCAGACATCCATCATTTCTTCTCCTAGCTCCCAGCAAACCACACCCCTTAACTTCCTGTTACATGTTCTCATTTCTAAAAGAGACATGTATGCTTGCTGTATGTTACATCACCCCCCTTTTTTTTAAATGAATAATAATCAAAATAATGAAACAACATAAGTTAAAACTGCTAACGGAAAAAACAACTGGATCTTGAATGTTGCAATTTAACAGTCATTAATGGTCCATTTCTAGATAAGCAGAATATAAACCCCAAATTACACCTCCTCAATAAGTCTAGATGGGGCTCTTCTTTCTCTCACTGGATAGCGTCTTGGTTGTTGAAGAACACTGTTATCTGAAGAGCTGGCTATGTCCTGTTGAGAACTGTCACTCTCAGTAACTTCTATGTGGGTCTGAGAGGCTTCACCAGCATCATTTTCTGGTAATCCATTGTCAGGTAATCTATTTTCTGGTAACACTTTGAAGTGTGAGGCGTTCCGGGTAATAGAATGTCCATCTCGCTCAGCTGTGACCATACTTCCTTTCTTGGCTGTTACATGGTATTCTGCTGGGTCATACGTTGGACAGGTCTTGTTATTCTGTTTGTGACGTACAACCACTTTGTCACCCCTCTTTATAAAAGATGGCTGAGCATGACGGCTCTTGTCTGCATACTGTTGCATTTTCTGCTTGTTGTTAAAATCTGCGGGTCTCACAGTAGAATCATCAGGAATGACGTGACTGGTAACATCAGGAATACGGATACGAGGGGTTCTGTTGAATAGTAGGTGGGCAGGAGCAGCATTAGTAGTTGAATGAGGTGTACTCCTATAGTTGCGTAGAAATCTGTAGAGCGCCTGTTTCAGTGGTATGTGCTCCAAGTAAGAGGCTTTAACTCTCTTCCCTAAAGTGCGCATGAATCTTTCCACAATTCCATTTGCTTGTGGCCAGCACGGTGTTATCTTTCTGTGTGTGAACCCCAGATATTCAGAGAACTGTACAAATGTATGGCCATTAAATGGAGGTCCATTATCTGTTTTGACTACTCTGGGAATACCATATGCTGAGAAAATGTTGTCCAACTCTGGAATTACACTGTTTGCTGAAGTCGAAGAAATAAATGCAATTGCAGGGTATCTTGAATATTCATCAATTGCTACCAGAATGTATTGCCCATTAGGCAGTGGGCCATAGATATCAACTGCAATTTCTTCCCAGACAGCTGTAGGTAAAGGAGACATTTGTAAGGGCTCAGGTTTTGATGAATGAGTCACCAGCTGACATGTGGAGCAATGCTTTATCATGTCTTCTACCAGCTGATCCATGTTTGGGAACCACACTTTTTCACGTAGAAGTTTCTTTGTGCCAACTATTCCCAGGTGTCCTTCATGAGCAATCTGTATTACGGAGCGACGCAATGTTTTGGGAACAACCAGTTTGGTGCCTCTAAGAATAAGGTGCGCCTCTGTGACTGACAGTTCTGCTCTCACACATGAGAAGGATTTGAGCTCCTTGAGACTTATTTCAGGGTCTGGAAATTTTGCTCTCTGAATCTCATGCCATTTGCCATTCTGAATAATGTGTATCAAGGCACAGAGTGTCTTGTCATGTGCGGTTGCTGTCACAAACTGATCAGCTGAAAGGGCCTTAGGAATTGTATGAGCAGTAACAAAATTGATATATTCTTCAGTTGACCACTGAGTAGTTTGATCCACTTCTGTAGGATGCCTTGAAATGTAGTCGGCTGGATTGCTGTATTTGCCAGGTTTGTGAATAATTTTGTAATTATATCCTTGAAGTCGTAGACCCCATCGTTCAATTCTAGCTGGCATCTTGGCTCTTGGGTTTCCAAAGATAGTTAGGAGAGCCTGGTGGTCTGTGACAATGGTAAAAGGAGCTCCATACAGAAACAGATGAAAATGTTCACATCCCCAGACGACAGCTAAACTCTCTTTTTCAGGCTGAGAGTATTTTCTTTCTGTATTTGTTAACCCTTTACTGGCATATGAAATTATACTTGGATCTGAACTGTTGGGTTTGTATTGTGCTAGAATAGCTCCCAGTCCCACTGGACTCGCATCCACAATCAGTTCAGTGCGTAAAGCTGGATCAAAATAGCACATTGTTGTAGTTGAACACAGTTCATTTTTAATAGTCTCAAACGAGGTTTGACATTCTGGAGACCACTTGAATTCACAACCTTGTTTGGTGAGGTCTCTTAGTGGCGCGCTAATTGTTGAGAAATTTTGAATGTATCTAGCACAGTAGCTGGACATCCCAAGGAAGGAACGAACTTCACTGACATTCTCAGGAACAGAGGCCATTTTTATTGCCTCTACCTTTTTAGGATCGGGCTGTATTCCCGCAGCAGAAAAAATATGACCATAAAACTCTAGAGAAGTTTTGTTAAATTCACATTTCTCTTTGTTTAATGTGAGTCCATGAGCTGATAAGCACTCAAAAACAGCATGTAATGCACGATTGTGTTCCTTCTGGGTTTTTCCAAATACCATTATGTCATCACTATAATTGAAAGCATTGGGAATGTGCTGGATTACACCTCGAATGGCATCTTGGAAAATTTCTGCTGCAGCACAGACTCCAAAGGTTAAGCGCTTGTACCTTCTTAGGCCCAAATGTGTTGAAAATGTTGTCAAATATCTTGACTCTGGGCTCAGTTCCAGCTGATGGTAGCCTTTATTGAGGTCTAGTTTTGAAAAAATAGCTGCTCCATTTAGTAGATGAATGATGTCATTCATTGTTGGAGAGATATGTCTTTCTCTCTGAATAGCAACATTTGGAAGGCGCATATCAACACAAATTCTTACCTTGTCAGAATCCTTTGGTTTTGGAACCACCACAATTGGAGAAACCCATGGGGTAGGACCAGTGACTGTTTCAACAATATCCTGATCCTCTAAGGATTGAAGCTCTTCTTCCACCTTTTTTCTTAGGTGAAAAGGAATGCGTCTATGAGCTTGTGCAACTGGACGGACACTTTCATCCACATGAAGGTGCACTTGAAAATCTTTCAATTTTCCCAATCCACTAAATAGGGAAGAGAATTCATTAAGCATAGTTTGAATTTCCTTGTCAGCTGGATCAGTTATTGTGTGAATGATCTGAATGAGACCAAGATTCATAGCTGTATGGTAGCTAAGAAGACAACCTCCAGAGCCTTGTAGGATGTAGAAGCTTGTTTTCTGTATTTTGTCTTTGTAATTGATTTCAGCATCAAATGTTCCCACAGTAGGTAGGGGAATCTGAGATCCATATGGGAAGATTTTTGTGTTAACAGTCCTAAGCACTGGTTTTGTCTTCATCTGTTCATATGTATTGTTGTCTATGATGTTCACAGATGCTCCAGTATCAATTGTAAATGTAATATCAGTACTGAAAACAGTGATTATTACACTCGGAGACTGCAGTGGTTTGGGTGCAGAGGTAATAAAGACATAGTCATTGGTTGTGGCGGATGTCTCCTCTTCATCCTGGTGTAATACTTGTACATTGGCCTGTTTGGCTGGATTTGGAGGGGGGCTTGGCAAGTGCTGATTTGCATACAGATGCATAATGGTTCCCTTTACCACATTTGTTGCATGTTTGCCCTAATGCTGGACATTTATTTATGTGAGGAAAGTCTTTTCCACATCTGTAACATTTCTTTTGTTTCTGAGTTCTGTTGTCTGCTGTAGCTTTAAATTTTATGTTATGTATCTGGGAGACGTCGCCTTTTTCCATTGTAGTGGCCTGATGATCTGCTATTTCTATGGCACGGGCCATTTTGAGAAAATCATGTAGAGAGTAGTCTTGCTGCAGGGCTTTGCGTCTTATTGTAGAAGATGTGCAAGAAACAATTACTTGTGTTAAAATTTCATCATCATTATCAGCAAAAGCACAGCCTTGAGCTAATTCCCTTAACCTTGTCACATAGGCATCCATGGATTCTTCTGGAAGCTGCTTGGCAATCCTAAACTTGTATCTCTCATATCTGATGTTTTGTTTAGGGTTGAAGTAATCTGTCAGAGCTTTGCAGCAGTTGCTGTAGGTGTCAGTGTCTGCAGCAGGTAGTGTGCAGTATATGTCATACACTTCTGAGCCTGCATGGTGCAACAGTAAAGCTCTTTTCCTTTTATCATCTTTGATGTCTATGGCTTCCAGAAAGTTCTCAAATCTGCTTATCCATTTTCTCCAGTTGTGAGCTAGGTTGTTGGTATCAGTAGTATCAAATTTGGGGAACACATGTAGCTGATAGCCATCTGCCATCTTAGCTCTGCTCAGTAGAGTAGTGCAGGAGGTAGCTGTGCTGTAGTGTCAGGGAGGCAGATCTTCTATCTGTGTCTGTAGGTGTTTATCTCACACACCTTGGCATTGAGCACATGTAGAATGCAGTCAGTACTCACTGCAGCAGGACACCCATCCCATCCTCGTCGCCAGTTGTAATGTCTCCATGTGATAGCAGCAGGCAGAGATGAATTCCAACAGAAACTTCTTTTATTATAACATGTGCAGTCAGACATCCATCATTTCTTCTCCTAGCTCCCAGCAAACCACACCCCTTAACTTCCTGTCACATGTTCTCAATTCTAAAAGAGACATGTATGCTTGCTGTATGTTACACAGCTGATAGGGCACGGTCCCTCCCGCCAAACTGTGTTGTGTTGTGGTCCGGCCGGAGACTTTCTGCTCCCTGTTTACGGGCTGCCTGCACTGAAATGGCCCATTGTTCACAGAGAATACTTGGTATATCTGGGCTCTATTATGTATGCTATGTGTTATGTATTAATAGTAAAAGAATAAAAAAGAGTATCATAATTCACAGCTTCCACCACTTAAAATACTTTCATAATTGACATATCCGACGTTGCTGCTCTGCACATGGAAGTCATGACATCACCACGACTTAAGTAATCTGAAGTGGAGTTAGTATTAGCCATTGTTATGTCTGTCCAAATCTTTATTTATAGCAACCTCTCATGCACATAAGGGCAGTTTATTTACATCCAGTTTTGGAAGAAAAGCTGTTGTCATAAAACAGTGTTAAATATTTATTTACATATGTGATGTGAAACATCCTGGTCAGTTCTTGCACTTGAGTTGCCTTGCATAACCTTTCCAGCAGATGCTGTCTGTGCAAGGCTCCTTACTTTCCTTTTTGCATCCTATTATGAAATCTGACTTAAGTTTCCAGATGTTAAAAAAAGCTTAAAACTCCTTGTGTAAAATAGCAAGTGTTTATGCAAATGCCGACAGTGAGTGAGTTACTTTAATACATGTAAAATATGTAAACAGACTCCCATGTTAATTTCTGTCTCATTTCTTTATGGAATTAATATTTACAGTTAATAGTTGCACTGGGATTTATTGTAATTTGGGGTTACTCATATACATTTTCACAGTTTCTACATGTGCATTGCAAAAATACAAGGCTTCATAGAGGAGAATGACTTGATATAGTGCCCTCTTATTACTAAATGTAGTCATAATACTCTATGTGCCTATGGTCACTTTCTGTGTATATCAATCTTGTTATGGTGGCGGACCTTCACATTGGCGTTTGTCTTTTGAGAGTTACTGGGGATTTTCAGGCCATGAGTCATAGAATTCCTCTAGTCCCCCAAGGATTTGCTTCACTGGAGTTCCTTGTCTTTGTAGTTTTGCTGGCTTCTTGAACCAGTTACTGTGCTGTGCAAATGGATGTTTTTGTATGACTGTGTGTAAAATACCTGGGGAGAAAGGTCATGGATTGACTCCTGTTTTTCAAGGAAATTGATCTCTTTCATTTTAGCCAGAGTAATTTCATTCAGAAAATTTCTTAAACTTTTTAACCTTTTCATTACATATTCACAAGCTGCTGCCTATTTGGATTTTAGATTCCTGAGTGCTTCCTATTGGATTTGTTTGTAACTAATCCTATGAATTACTTCTATAGTTCTCCATTAGTTTTTAGTTTACAGACTTCTACCCATCAGGTTTTCATCAGTCCCTTGAAGTAAGGAAAGCAATCTAGAATTTCACTTACATAGGACTATTTTGTCATTCAAAAGGAATACCACTAGCTATCCTTTTACCATCTTTACGTTTAAAATGAGGTTAAATACCGGTTAGAACTGAAAATTGCAAGACATCATTTCAATTTTCTACTGCCAATGTGCTTGGCTGTAGTTTTACATAGTTTTGCATTGTTGGTCCTTTAATCCAGTAGATTGAATATGGTTTGGTATAGATTTTTTTCCAAGTTGCGTTACTACTGTCTTTTTTGTATTCCAAGCAAAGGGTCCTGTACTCATAAGCACTAATGATGAATGAGCAACACTAAATTCATGTTATGACACTGTCATTTAAGACTCCAACAGTATTAGTCCTTTTTCTAGATGCATGTAGTATGTTATGTGACGGCTTCATGTTGAAAAATCTAATCTGTCAGCTTTATGTTTATTGTATTAAGCAGGAGGAAATGAACAGCTTGTTATTTATTTTTTTCTTTGAAAAAGTCAGTGTATGGCCTCATGCACACAGTCTTTGTTTAGGGCCGTATGCTAGCTATTGTGTGCTTCCTACAAATTTCAAAGCAGGTCCTATGCCTGCCATCTTTGAGACCCAGGCAGTCATTTTATGTTGACATTGGTGGTTGGAAAGTCAATCATGTTTGCGGCCCACATTAAAAAACAAACATTTGCATGTGGCCTATATCAGGGCTACAGCACCTGAACATGTTGGTTCTATGAATTTTGGACCAAACACAGTTCAGCACTGCTGTTTTGCATGGAAGAAGGAACTTGCATGATATATCATTATTAAGCATGGTGTCTCATCCACTGTACTGTGGTCAATTCATTAAATCTGGCCATGGTTGTGTGGCACTGGCCTTAATATTTAATATATAACAGAAATTCCACTCATTCTGGGGTGAGGAGTCCAATAAGGCATCTTCCCTGGTACTGCTGAAGAAAAGCAGGTCCAAAGCATGCTGCTGCCACCACCATGTTTGACAGTGGGAATGGTGTGTTCAGGGTGAGGAGCTTTTGTTTCTTTTACACCAAACATATTGGGGCTTATTTACTAAAGGTCCCGCAGATCGCACTTTCGTCGGCTTTTAAAAATTTTCAGGATTTGCGCCGCTGTGACAGCTATTTAGAAGGGGATTGTGTCACACGTGATTGGATTTTGCTGCAATCGCACCGACTTTCATGCGACAGTCGGACCGGGCCGCCGGACATTCCAAAAGATTCAGACTGAGCGCGGGATTTAACTTTAAATTTGTGTTGCAAGACATGCACTTACATACACCAGGAGGAAGATGGTAAACTCCGGCAGACCTGAGCGGGGAAGCGACACATGTAGGAAATCGGGCAGAGTTCATTACTGTCAGACTTTCCGGATCGGGGATCACACCAGGGACGTGTAAGTAAATGTGCCCTATTGTTTGGCATTGTGGCCAAAAAGTTTGATTTTGGTTTCATCTGACTAGAGCACCTTCTTCCACAAACTTTAAACAAGACTTTTTATGTATATCTTTGAGAAATTCTTCTTGCCACTCTTCCATAAAGGCCAGATTTGTGCTGTGTATGACTGATCTGGCCTATGGACAGACTCTCTCTCCCACCTCAGCTGTAGATCTCTGCAGTTCATCCAGAGTGTTCATGGGCTTCTTGGCTCCATCTCTGATCAGTCTTCTCCTTGTTTGAGATGAAAGTTTAGAGAAATGGCCGGGTCTTGGTAGATTTGCAGTGGTCTGATACTCCTTCCATTTCAATATGATCACTTGCGCAGAGGTCATTGGAATTTTAAAGTTTGTGAAATCTTTGTATCCAAATCCAGTTTTAAACTTCTCCTCAACAGTATCGGGGACCTGCCTGGTGCATTGCTTAATAATAATAATAGTCCTTTATTTATATAGCGCAAATAGATTCTGTAGTGCTGTACAAAGTTTGCCAAATCAGTTCCTGTCCTAATTGGCCTCACAATCTAATCAACCTACCAGTATGTTTTGGAGTGTGGGAGGAAACCCATGGAAACACGGAGAAAACATACAAACTCTTTGCAGATGTTGACCTGGATGGGGCTTGAATCCAGGACCCCCAGTACTGCAAGGCAGTAGTATTAACCACTGACCCACCGTGCTGCTCACATGCTTCTGACTTCACTCCAGGTCCAGGTGTTACAGTCGTGACACGTCTAGGAGAGGGAGAGAGCAGTGCGGAGGCTCTGCTCTCTAGGAGATTGGGTGAAGTGCTCACCCAAGCTCCAATTCAGTGGTCCGGGAGGTCTGGAAGTGCTGGATCCTCCTGACCTTAAGACTACAAGACGCAGGCACTTTTTAGAAAGCTTTTTTCTTGCTAAAAAGTGTGTTTTTTAGTTTGAAAAATATGGGGTTTTATTAGGGAAATAACCAAACATCTTACAAACGGAGAACACAAGAACAGGCCTACATTAAAGGAAGGATACAAACAGTCTAGAACAAGGATTGAGAAGGCTGAATAAGAGCAGAAGAAGAAGAGAGGTGGAGTAGAATGGGCAGAACGGGGGAGAGGTCCAGACATTTATGACAGGTCCAACTGCACTGGGGCATCCTGTGTTGAGTTGAGGTACCATGGTGAGGATGTAAAAATGGACCAGTGGAAACAGGTTTCCCATAAGTGGGCTTCATTCGATATATATTTTGTTAACCCTTCTCGACCATTGGAAGACGGTGGAATCTAAATGAGTCGAAGGAACACTAGCAAGTCAGGATGCCCTATTAATACCCATCCCTTAGAGTGTTGATGCCTCAGCCAATCTACTATCCTACATAAGTGTGTGGAGTGAAAGTACTTTGTGATGTTCGGTAATGCAACACACAAAGGTAGAAAAAAGACTTTTTACTGCAAGGAGGAAAGTGGCCTACAATGGGTAAATTAAGTGGGGGGAGGGCATTAATTTTATAGTAACTAATTTGGGTGGTGAAACTATATGAAAAGGAGATCATTTTGAACAAAGCACATTTTTCTTAACTTTTGCATAATTATCAATTTTTTATAATGAATGCAAAACATATCAACCGAAATTTAGCACTGACATGAGGAGTCAGAAAAAAACAATCTCAAAATCACAGGATGAAGGATTGTAAACCAAACATATTGACATACTGGTGTATGCCCCCTCTGGCAGGATCGTTTTTTCTTTTAGCTTGTTATGCCCTGGTTTTTACAAAAAAAAGGATTTTAAAACTATGCAAATGAAGCAGAGGGCATCCAGGCTCCATTAACACCTATGGTGCCTGGAGCCTCTAAGGCTCATTTGCATCATTTTAAAAACCTTTAAAAAAATACCAGGGCATAACAAGCTAAAAGTAAAGTGGATGCTGCCAGAGGGGCATACACCAGGATGTCGGTGTGCTTGGTTTACAATCCTTTATCCTGTTGGCAGATGTCCTTTAAGGAGTTAAAGAATAAAATGAACTTCTTGATATAAGATGTGAATATTACCAACCAATGTTGTTTAAGAAAACAAACACAACTGTGTAACAAATATCTGATAAAGAGGGCATTGTATGCACAAACAGCTGTATGTCTAGAATATAAAGAGTATGTTACAATACGTGTCACAAACTTTACCTCCTAGCAATAAAAGTTTGTCAGAGAAAGCATTTTTAATTCTGGCACTGGGAATTCAAGTGCCTAAAGTATGATATCAACTCACACTTCCTAAACCTAGGAAGTCATCTTTCATTCACAAGGATCAGGGAGAGAACAGAGGAGAGTAATCAGTCATCCATCTCAGTATAATGTATTTTACTCGGTGCAGGGTTTAAGAATTATTATCGCTGTAATCAGCTTGTTGTAAAAATTCCCTAAGCTCGACATCCATATCACAAAGAGGTTTTGCCTGAAAGTAGGCACCATTGGAAGGCACTTACAACATTAAATCATACAGGGACAGAAATGATATTAGCTTTGTTGATCTGAAGGGGTGTTTCTGAATAATAGGAAACATACCCTAAATGTGCCCCAAGTAGCAGATGAACCCCACCTTCTGGATTATGCAATCTTCTTAGCACATTACACTGACACCTCACACCCCTTCAGCATCTTGCAGGTACCTGTACCATAACTAAAAACAAAATTCTCTTTTTTTCCAAAGTAGACTTATCACTACCAGGATCATGTTGTGATCAGTAAATATTTTTATTTTACTTCAAGATATCTATATATTTTAGGAAAAGTGGGAAAGTGGCTGCTATCCTTTATGTGCCCCATTTCTGACAACTGTATTATTTATGAGTTTGGATACAACCATTGACCACCTAACCCAGTTCCAAAGCTTTGTAAATGTAAAGGTGACCGTGAAAACAGATGCTGATTATATATTATTATATTTCTATATTGTAGTTTCACTGTTTTGTTTTTTTATCACTTGTATACAGGATGGCCTTCATTTTACGATGTTGTCAACAAAGAAGCAATAAGCGTCACCGATGATTTTTCATTTGGGATGCACAGAGTAGAAACAAGTTGTAGTCAGGTTAGTAATCTTACATAACAATATTTCCTCCTTGCAAGTTATTGTTATTTCCTTTGGCATGCCTCAATAACATAGAAACTGTGATAATTCCAGGTTTTGGAACGTGACATTTTACACTTGTCAGATATTAATTTACATATGGAACATATGCAACACTGTAAGATAAATGAAATAAGTCCAAAAGCCAGCAAAGGCAAAATAGACACACACAAATGTCCTGACTAAAGATAAATGACCCCCCTAGAGTTGTAGTATGGTTTGATGTCCCAAAGGTAAAATCAGTACAATATCTTTAAGAGATGCATCAGTACTACCACTATTTTAATGTTGTCGTTGAATTCCCAGTTGTAAAGTTTCATTTATATGTTGTTTGTGTCATGTTTGTATGACACTTGTTTGTAGTCATGTTTGTGACCTTTTATTCATTTAGTAGACCAATTCTGCAGCTGTCCTATACTCAGTCACACATTTCAAACATTTACATTTGTACAGAAGTCCTTTAGGTGTATGTTTGATTCTAAGTAAACCAGTCCATGGGCTATTTGAGAACTATGTTTGCGTATATGATTTGTAAATATTGCACAATATCAACTCAAATTCATCACTTTGTGTTGTAATATATAATGAAGTAGATGTATCAGTGCTTTTTCATCAGTTTTCTGGCATAGTAGTAGTGAAATAATCACAATTTGTTGCGTCCTGTAAAAACTTGTGATTACTCCTGCAACTATGCCACCTCCACACCATTGGTGGTTGAAGGGGGCACGGCAGCTAGCAGAGTGGGCTGCCACAGGTCGTTTTTGTCCCAAACCTTCGCACTTCAGATAGCCTGTTTTTTATGCACAGAGCACCAGCGTATGATAAATTTCCCCTAATGTGTTTATGTGTTGAAAAGCTTTGTTCATTATTATTTTTATCCCTCAGATCCATAGGATACATTTCTATCTATAGATAGAAAAACCATAGAGCAAGAAAGTACACATTTTGATTTATTATTGTGATATATATTGGAGGACATACTGTATAACTATAGGGAGTATTATTTTACTATATGACTGTATGCATTAATCTATTAAAGTAATAGATTCAGCAATAATTAACTTATTCAACATTTTCTCATTTTAGTGTGGTGCCCATCTTGGTCATGTCTTTGATGATGGTCCTCGTCCAACTGGTAAAAGATACTGTATAAATTCTGCATCAATGACCTTCATACCAGATGAGGCAGGTGGGACTGAAGAAAATCGTTCACCAAAGCTACCAGGAAAGACCGAATTGTAAAAACATAGTAAAGCGTTCTTATCAAAGCATAACGTTTAATAGCCATTCTCTGGACTCCGCGCCTTCTGATGTCTTTTCCAGAATAAGATATTCACTATACATTCACTATTTCTATACAGTATAGACGCAGTCATGTTTTATACTTAACTCTTCCAAAGAATTTATTTTCAGTGCTGTCAATGCTATATATATATGTCAGTAAACTGCAACAAAAAACCTTTATGAGTTCATATGCTATGACAAAGGGCCAAAGTAAATCAGTATTGCTATCTGGGCTCCTTTATGATGAAACACATACTTGTATTATTTACCGTGTATGTTCTATTTAGTTCTTTTTCCTTAGATGAATGACAATGTTTTGCTGTATTTATACAATTTCATAATACATAATGGATACTTTATGGAGTATTGTATGTTAGTAAATGTAAAGGACAATGGAAGACCAAAGGAACAGTGGAAGGAAGGAAGGAAAGCTCAAATGTGACAAGGTTAATATTTATTTCTATAGAGTTTACCAAACTGAAATGTAAGCAGCAAGATTGAGAAGTTCTCAACAGACATTGCAGGTTATTAACATCGATCACATTACAGTTATTGAAGTATTATCGTACTACGAGTTGTTTACAAAAATACACTTAGAAAGTCGCACACTATTTTGATATAAAATGAAAGAGGTTGTACAGTTACAGAGTGAGCTAAATAAAAAACTATGAACTTGCCTCTCCCTACCCCTCCATTTAGAGCCTTAGCATCTACTTCCCATATCTGTCATGAGTAACCAGTGAGTAACCACCACTACACACAAGCAGCCAGGGGCCTGTAAAGAAAAGTGGAGGCAAAGCTGGGGGAGGAAATGGAAAAGCATGGAGAGGAAAGATTTGTTTTGTTTTTATTTCTCCCACTAAGTGACACCAACAGTTATTTTAAATATTAGCTGGACAATCCCTTTAAAGATTCTTTTATGTAATTATATTTTTTTTTACATAACTCAGTACTAGTTGTGAATACATGAGGTATATTTTACTGAGGAAAAGTTACATCTTCTTTGCCTTTCAAAAGTATTTATTTCCCTTCTCTTGCAAGCTGTGTGCAAATGTTCAGGAACCCGAGGTTATATGGATTTTGACCTATCCTAAGATTTAGGCCAGTAATTTTTTAAAATGCCGGATATCCTCTTTATTCAAAGATGGTCAGGATTGTTACAAGTTCAGCTTTTCTCTCTTTATTTCTGTAAGACTTAATGAGGTGAAGCTGTATTTAGAGACAATGGAAGTGTGGACACCAGGAAACGGAATCAACATAAGGGTACACTAGACCATTATGTGCCTGCACAAAAGCAAGTAAAAGTAACACATTTACAAATGTCATGCAGTGTGAAATCACTAACTTCTTTTTACCTATTATATCTAGAAATATTTGTATATTAATCTATAGTCTATTCAGCCTGAAAGCCTGTTAACATGAGGGGGAGGGGAGCTAATTAAAAATTGTCGTTTTCTATATTTCTTATAGTCCTTCAATGTTCAAATACTAATTATAAACTGTTTATGTTCGCTATTGCAATTATATTTTTCTTAGAATTTAAAAATAAATTTTGAACATCCAGAATTTTTTGTTTCCTTTTATATATGTAAACAGAAGTTAAAGAAAATCTGTCCTTCACAGGTGCTCCTGCGACCCATATCCCAGGTTGCAGGGGCACCTGTGTACCTCCGTGTGCCCCCGGAGCTTATAAGAAACGCATGTCTCTTCCCATTGCAAAGATTTAAAAGGCCATGTCTGCTGATGTTCCTGCTGTGGAAGAGTTGGTAGAAGACCTTAATTCCATCTGGGAACAGACTCGTAAGTCTCTGCTTCGGGCGTCCACCTGCACCAAAACTTGGGCTTATAAGAAACGCAGGTCTCTTCCCATCTTCTATCCATGAGATAAAGTGTGGCTTTCCTCTAGGTATGTTTGGTTGAAGATCCCCAGTTACAAACTGGGTCCACGTTTCCTGTGACCGTTCGAGGTGTTACAGAGCATTAATCCAGTGGCATATATGCTTGTATAAGCCCGAATTCTTTCCACGTCTCCCTGCTGACACTTATCATCTTGAATCGTTTCTCCCGACAAATAGCTCCTCCTACTCCTGTGGCTGATTCCACCAATGTCTATAAAGTCAAAGAGGTCATGGACATGAAGTCGGTTAGAGGGAGACAGTACTTTCTCGTTGACTGGAAGGGGTTCGGGTGAGAGGAGAGATCCTGGGAGCCCGAGGACAACATCCTGGTTCGTACTCTACTTCACAGGTTCCTCCAGTCTAAGAAGAGGGGGAGGCCGAAGGGGGGGGGGTACCGTCACGGTAGCTCCTGCGACCCAGGAGGTACCCGTGTACCTCAGTGTGCCCCCTGTGCCTCTACACAGCAGAACTCCTGGCTCAAGCAGTGGTCTCTGTGGCTCCCGCGGATTGGCGCCGGTGATTGGCGCTGGTCTGCCGCCTTCCCAGATAGATTCCTGCCCCTTCCTGTGACCCTTGCCAGATATTTGTGCCTCACAGCCTTAGAAAAAGCTCCCCAGCGAAATTCCTGCATTCCTGTGTCTCCTGCGTTCCTGTGTCTTCAGCGTTCCTGTGTGTTTCCGTGTATCCTGCGTTCCTGCTCCCATGTGTTCCTACTCCTGAGTTCCCGTGTCCTGCGTTCCTGAGTCCTGTGTGCCTCTGTTCCCGTTCCCATCTGACTGGACCTCCCGTTGCTGACCCCAGATTGAACTTTGACGTTACATCTCTGGCGCCTGCCCTGACCCTGTACCTGGACCTGACCACTAGTCTGTCTTCTGCTAAGGTACCTCTACCATCGCTGGTTAGTCGCACCTGTGGAACGACCTGGTGGTACCCTGCCGCAGCAAGACCATCCGGCTTTGCGGCGGGCTCTGGTGAAGACCACGTGTTATTGGGACTCCGGTCCAAGGTGTCGGCTAGTACCAACTCCCGCGGTGGTAAAGAGGTTCCACGCATCCCAAATCCTGACACTGTCACCAGGAATGTGATGTTTAGCTGGTGGCAGGTTCTAATAGACTATGCTATGCTAATTTAAAAAAAGCCTTTGACAGCATTCTGAATCCTTTCAGTAGTTTCTAATAGTTTATTTTACATTATTTGGCTCTCTGCTAGCAGCATGTGGGGAGTGCCGGGGAGGAGGCAGCCACAGCCTGTGTCAGTCTCCTTTTCTCCACATTTCTCACCACTCCCTCACCACTTCCGGAGGAAGTGGGATGGTGTGGAGTAGAGGAAGAATGCATAAGGAGACATAGGCATAGGCTGCACTTTCCCCTTCCCATGACTCACTACACACTGCTGCCAGTGAGCCAGATAATGTGCATTAAACTTATATAAACTAATAAAATGATTCAGAATGTTGACAAAGACATTTTTAAAACGGCATAGTGTAGGCTATTGTAACCTATCACCAGCTAAAAATCACATTCCTGGTTACAGGTTCGCTTTTAATTTATTGATGAAAATTACTGAAATGCATTCTGTTGATTCAAATGACAAGTTATCCATCTATGCTTAAGGCACTGACACATTATACAAAAAGTGTCCAGACTCAATGATTCTGGTGGATTTGGAAAACAATCTTATGTGTATGGGTCCTCCTGAATCTCCTGTGATGACATATAGCAGGAGGTAAGGTTTAGACAAGTTGTAATTCAATGGTACAAGGTAAATTAGGAGATACAATACACACAGTAGATACAGCACATAAATGGTGGTCTCGCAGGACCCCACATAAAGGAGAAGAACAAAAAAAAAACAAGAAACAGCGTACAAAAATACTATATGCATACATAGTCTGCTACCATAGGTGGATCATCTCCACAGTAAAAAAAAACAAAAAAAAAATCCATGTTTATAATCATACATGTGCAGAGTGTGCCATACAATAATGGGTTCAAATAAAGTGTAGCACATGCCCTTGTAACAATAGGCAAATTTGAAACACAAACAGCACAATCCCCCAAAACACGCACCTGCACTGTTCTCCCACCCATGGGCCATCTCTAACGGTGTAACCAGATAAGGGCTTGAGAGACTCATATATATCAGAGAGAGTGTGTCTAGGATGGAATTTGGGGAACCGCAGTAAAGGGAGAGTCAAGCCATGGAACATCTTATCTTTCTTCCTATGAATAAATAACCACTTTGTGATTGGAAGGGTGTTATTCACTGCATTGATCCAATCACGGGGAGATGGAGGTTGTGCAGCCATCCAAAATCTACCTAATGTCTTCTGAATACAAAGTTTCTATAATGACAGCACGTTTTGCAGTGGATTGGAACAATTCAGGATCTGCCAGAAGGAGACATTGTTTAGGGTCATCAGGGACAGCCACTCCCATTTTATTACACAGAAATTTACGAACCTGCTCCCAGAATCATCTAACCACAGGGCAGGACCATAATAGGTGAAAGAAGGTTCCTGAGATCTCAGAGCATTTAGGACAGAGGTCTGGAAACTCAGGACGAAATTTACTAACTCTACCAGTGGTGAGGTATGCTTGTCAGGTTGGGGGAGACCAGCTTAGGTGAAGAGAGGGCAGGATCCCACTCCTCGTCAGTGAAGGGGCCAATGTCCCTCTCCCACCGTACCCTAGCCAATGCGGCTGTTTGTTTGATGTGAGTGGATAGTAGCTCTCTACTGCAGGGATATGAGGGCCCTACCCAGGGCCTGCAGGAGGATGAGGGGAACAGGGTTAGGAGTTTTCTACCAACCAATCACCCGGAAACTGTGTGTTTATGGCATGGCGGAGTTGAAGATATTACAGGTGGAAGGAGTTTAGTAAGTCATAGGAATCCTTTAACTGCCGAAATGAGCAGAGGGCTCCATCTATACAGACATTCACTATATTCTACACAATATTGTACCCCCCTGACGCTCCATCTAGCCCCATTAGGTAGCAGAAAAAGTACTGAAAGAGCTGGGTTATTTCACAGGGGGGTTGCACTTGTCAAACCCAGTATCATAGTAGTGAGAGTGAACTCTTGCTCACAAGAAAAGAAGTTTGTGCAGCAAGTAAGATGCCACCCTGGTCTTTTCGTCCCCCTGAAATAGGAGATGCTCAGGTGAAGTATGTAGACTAGAGAAGGGGCTAACAAGAAGTGACAATAACATAGCTTAAAATTGGTAAGACCTGCCCTACCCCCCATTCCCAAGAGTGAAATAGAAAGAAGGTGGCTATCCTTGCCCCCCCCTCCCCAAACAAATATGGTTATGCAACTATGAAGCTTCTGAAAGAATTGGCACGATATATACACTGGGGACTGAAGCAGGATATACAGGATTTTAGGTAGGAGAAGCTTTTTGACATTTACATGGGCTGGAAGGGATAGGAAAAGTTTCGACCATGCCCCCATGCACTGATACACCAAGGCCAGTAGGGGTAATACATTCAGTGAGTAGTCGTCCACAATAAAGCGTGTCACCCGCATTCCTAGGTACGTTATCTACAATGTCACAAGAAGAGGTTGAGCTGCAGTTTCAGCCTTGCGAAATAAGCGGTCAATAGGGAGTATATGCAACATAGTCCAAATAATCCTAAAGCGCCAATGGATGCTAAACTCCATAACTACCTCCAGCACCGTGCTTAGAGAGGGCCCCGAGTCTTCCGGAAAAAGCAATGTATCATCAGCATATAGGCTAATCGTCTCCACCCATTATCAAACCTCTAACACCAGGCCCTGAAGTTTCTCAGCTAACGGTTCTGTATGAAAAAGCATTCAGGAGGGAAGATGGGGGCAGCTCTACAAGAGGGGGGATAGGTTCCTCTAGCCAGCGAAAACTGTCTGAAACGGAATCCATTTACCAGAACAGAGGCCACGGGGAGTGATACAACAGGCGAACCCAGGCCCCAAACTCCCTAGAAAAACCAAAATGTTCCAACACTAGCCAAAGGTAAGGCGTATAGCAAAACCAATATACTTAACGCAACATTGTCATGGACCACCTCGAAATTCAGGAACAGTTTGCGCAGGTAAAGAGGGGTAGATTTACTTGGCATGAAACCGTTCTGGTTAGGGCCTATAATTGACAGGATGGCAGGATTAACTCTACATGTCAAGACTTTAGCTAAAACTTTTCTATCTACCTGAAAAAGGGAGATGAACCTATAGGAATCACAAGAAATGGGATCCTTCCCTGGCTTGGGGATGAATACAATACGTGCCTGAGTCACAGAGTCTGGCAGTGAACCTGCCTCATGCGCCTCTATACAGTTTACACAGTAGGGAGCAAGGACGTCAGTATGTTACGTATAGAATTCAGCCGGTAGGCCGTCAGTGCCAGGAGATTTGCCATTAGCTAAGGAAGAGATAACCTCAGCAATTTCTAACTCTCTGATAGGGACCACTAGAGCTACCTTGGTGTCAGGGGTAAGGGAGGGAAGGGCAAGAGAGCTAAGGTAGCCAGCAGACTCCAGAGCAAATGTAAAGGAATACAGAGATGCATAAAAGTCTCCGAAAGCATCCGCAACTCTATCAGGGTCACATAGCAGAGTGGCAGAGTCATCCGGGTCATGGACCTCAGTAGCCACAGTAGAGACAGTGTCTACCTTAGCCATGCAGGCGAGCAGTGTCCTGCAGCGGTCCCCACGTTCAATGGATTTCTGTTTGGAAAAGAATAGTGTATTACGTCATAATAGTAGAATAGATGCGTTGCATGCAGAGTCTGAAGCCATGCCTGGAAAGTCTGAAGTTACGCTACATTTTACTCCCATAGCACCAAGCACCCAATTTTGTTAGGGGAACCGCTCTTCAGACTCCCTGACACTACACACCACACATGCAAATCCAGGGGGGCACAACCACACTATATACCACCCTACCACCTGCCTATCAAATGCTACTACACAGAGCCACTCTGCTCACCGATACAGTCACACACTTATTCCATCCACTTCCTAGCAGAAACCACCCGTAATTGTGGTTTTTAAAATACTGTACAGCTTACCTGGACACCCACTGCTTATATCCACTGCTAGTACATAGACACTCACAGGGTAATATGGCTTAGCAATAGTTCACCTCATCAAAGGTAGAGGAATGTATTGAGCCACAAGTAATAAATGCAATTAAATATGCAAAGGCACAATGCTTATAGGTTACAAAAAATGATGATATAAATAGACATATATAAAAGCAAAACAATTAAAATAGAATGGGATAAAAAAAATAAAAAAACAGAACTCTTACTACTGTATTTACTCAAGTATAAGCAGACCCAAGTATAAGCTGAGGCACCTAATTTTACTACCAAAAACTGGGAAAACCTATTGACTCGAGTATAAGCCTACGGTGGGAAATGCATTGGTCACAGCCTCCCCAGTATATAGCCAACAAGCCCCCAGTAATATATAGCCATCCCCAGGTAGTATATAGCCAGCCAGCTCATAGTGGTATATAGTCAGTCCCTTGTAGTATATAGCCATCCAACCCCCTGTAGCATATAGCTAGCCCCCTGTAGTATATAGCCAGCCAGTCCCTTGTAGTATATAGCCCTCCAGCCCCCTATAGTGTATTGCTAGTCTTCTTTAGTATATAGCCAGCCCTGTGTAGTATATAGCCAGCTCCCTGGAGAATATAGCCAGCCCTGTATAGTATGTAGTCTGCCAGCTCCCAGTATGGCCAGCACTTAAAAAAGATAAACTGAGTACTCACCTTTACAACGCCCAGAGCAGGTTCCTTTCATGTGTCCCGACGCCAGCTCCAGGTTCATGCGCACGACTGACGGTTGACCTGGAGCTGGCGTCGGCACAAACGAAGTAAGAAGGGGACCTGCCTGGGGTATCAGAAAGGTGAGTTTTTTTTTTCCATAGTATAAGCCGAGTGGGGAATTTTCAATACAAAAAAACTCGGCTTATACTCGAGTATATATGGTAATTATATTCCCTGAAGAGAATCAATGAAATCGTGGAGAGCTCTGCAAAGCTTAGTTGTATCTCCTTGAATTAAAATATATGAGTTATGACAAGACTGGCTTTGAAGTATATTTATGCAGAATCTAAGCAGCTGGTTTACAGACATAATACTTACACACATTCGGACTTGGTGATGGAAGGTCTACATCAATTAACCTTTCCTATTCATGAGAAAGAGCACACACAGAGGGTGGTAGAGGAAAAATTTGGCGTAGGGACTAGGTGCTAATTATGCTATCTTATAAGGGAGAGATAATTTCCTCTCAATATTTAGATGGGGGAGAAAATGCATCACCCAAAACAGCAGCATTATGCAGCTAACACCTACGGGGCGCCTCCATTTTGGATCTAGCCCCCCCCCACTGATGTTATTAGTGGGCGTCAACTGGTTACTATGACAGCCACGACCCTAACGCAGGGATCCGTGGCTGAGGATTAGCCCCAAGACAAAAAGAGTCACCCTCCAACTTGCAGCATTAATAGGACACCTCTCACCCGTCTTTACCTCTAAAGAGGTCACTTAGATCCATAGGATTTTCAGCTTACAGGCACAAAATAGCAGAAGTCACACAGTAACAGTCACACAAGCACCTTATACAAAAGTGAAGGAAGAAAGGTCGGAGGGAAGAACATCTCTCATCCGTCTTCCTCTCTTTAAGGGACACTTTTTCTCCACGATCCCCAAAGCTCATGGACTGTAATGTAATTTCTGCAAGGAAATCCAAAGGTGAAGAAATGGAATCACCTGTCTTCACCAAAAAAAGGGCCACGGTCTTCCAGACTTCTGAACCCTCAGGCTGTCCTAGGTTTGCCTCCAAGTGTCATCACAGCTGCCATAGAGATATCTGGGCTAAAGCTGCATAGCTCCCAATATTATTTAGGAGCAGCATCCGTGGATTCGCTGCAGCACTGTCTGGAAGGCCCCATACATAGCTCCAGGTATACCAACCGGCTCCAGTTTCAAAGAGATCCGAACCCCATGCAGCGTTCACCGAAGGCTATCCGTCCCTCACTCACTGCGCCTCCATATTGACAGGCACGGATATGAGGAGAGCTGGTCCCCAAAAACATGAGTGCAAAGAAAACATGAGTAAAAGAAATTATCCTGCTTGGATGTGTCATAGAGGAGCAATATTCCTAGATGTTATATTACTAGTGATGATAATACTGTTAGTAAACGCAAGCCTCCTGTAGAAAATACTGACTTTCCTACTTTTTTTATGGCATATAGCTCACAATACTATGAAATTGTTTGTATTATTAACCCCTTCAAGACGCAGCCAGTTTGTATGTTGAGGCTCTGACTCTTTTTACAAATTTTTGGCATGCATTGCTTTATATTGTTAAAATTTCTGAACACATTACCAAAATGATTTTGAGATTCTTTTTTCGTGGCACATTGTACTTCATGTTTTTAGTAAATTTTGATTGATATGTTTTACGTTTATTTATGAAAAAACTACAATACTTTGAGAAATTGTCACGGGTGGTCCTGCGACCCATATTTCGGGTTGCAGGCTCACCCGTGCCCCTCTGCCCACGCTAGCACCTCGCGTTCCCGACTCCCAGGGCACGTCTTGGCTTCTCTAGATTTAAAGGGCCAGCACGCCGTTAATTGGCGCTGGTCCTTTACTGTAAATGCATACAAGCCTGCCTCTTCCTGCACACCATGCCAAATTTTTGTGCTTATGCCATTGTGAAAGTCTCCCTGCGATATTCCTCCGTTACTGTTCCCGTGTTCCTGCGTTCCTGTTCCTGTGGTTCTGTGTGTTCCTGGCTTCTTGCTCCCGTGCTCCTGTGTGTTTCAGTCCAATCCTGTGTTCCTTTTCCCATCTTCCTGGACCTCTCGTTGCTGACACCGGATTGGACTTGACCTTGCATCTCTAACACCTGCCCTGAACCTGTGCCTGAACTGGGGAAGTCTCCTGCAAAGGTACCTCAACCTTGGCTGCCACCGCAGGCTTGTCGCACCTGTGGAACGACCTGGTGGCATCCCGCCGCAGAAAGACCATCCTGCTTTGTGGCGGGCTCTGGTGAAGACCAGGTGCCACTTAGATTCCGGTCCCAGGAGTCAGAGTATCACCTCCCGCGGTGGCCCAGAGGGTTCACTGATCCGGAATCCTGACAGAAATTTGTCATTTTCAAAATTTGAAATGATCTTCTTTTGAGACGGATAGTTTTACCACCCAAATTAGTTACTTATAAACATTTCCCATACTTCAACTTTATGTTTTCATAATTTTTTAAGTCTGTTTATTCTTATATGACGTTAGACAGCTTACAAATAGAATAGAGTTTATAATTTTTTTTTCCTGAAATTTCTACATTAACATTTTTGGGATCATTTATGTTTTATATGAGTTTGAAATATAAAATTATTAGAATCTCCCTTTGATTGCCCCCATTTTTAAAAGTACACCCTTCAAATTATTATTATATTTTATTATATTATTATTAATAACAGCTTTTAGGAAGATTTAACCCTTTGAGTGCTGCATAGTAATTAAAACATAATGGAGATGAAATTTAGAATAGCAATACATTAATTTAGCCCTTAATTTACACATTTCAAAAAGATAAAAAGAGAAAATCCATCTTAAAATTTGTTATGCAATTTCTCCTGAGTACGGAGACACCCCACAGGTGGATGTTACTTGTTGTATGGGCACGCAGCGAGGCACAGAAGGGAAGGAGCGCCCTGCAGTTGCCAGTTTTGTCTTATAAGCATTGCCGCCCTTTTGTAGGTTATAACATTTTAGTTTTTCTGCTAGTGGGCCAATTTTTTTGTGGGATGAGATGCATTTTCCAGTGATACCATTTTGAGATTATTATGCACTATTGTTGAAAACATATTAACTTTTTGGGGGATTTGGAGGAGTAGAAAAATCATTAATTGTGTAATTCATTTTTGACTTTATTTTTTTTGGTGTTCACCATATAGCCATATACACATATGATTTTTATTCTATGGGTCAGTACTAGAGATGAGCGAGCACTAAAATGCTCGGGTACTCGTTATTCGAGACGAACTTTTCCCGATGCTCGAGTGCTTGTTTCGAGTAACGAGCCCCATTGAAGTCAATGGGAGACTCGAGCATTTTTCAAGGGGACCAAGGCTCTGCACAGGGAAGCTTGGCCAAACACCTGGGAACCTCAGAAAAGGATGGAAACACCACGGAAATGGACAGGAAACAGCAGGGGCAGCATGCATGGATGCCTCTGAGGCTGCTTAATCGCACCATTATGCCAAAATTATGGGCAACAGCATGGCCATGACAGAGTGACAGAATGAAGCTAGATAGCATGTAAAACATCCAATAATTGACCCTGACACTATAGGGGACGGCATGCAGAGGCAGCGGCAGCAGCGGCAGGCTAGAGAGTGGCATGGCGACATACCCTAAATGGACTCAGGCTTCAAACCAATGGGTGGCAGAGAGGAACCAAAGGAGGTGAGCAAGAAGCGCTCAAATAATATCGGTACATGATAAAAGTTTGCCAGTATATTTTGTGGATTACACAGCAGGGTGGCGACAAAGTTAACATGGAAGCCATGAAAACAACCCAAAATTCTGCCTGACACAGCTCGTTTGATAAGGGTACCATGTATGGAGACAGTGAACTAGTAGTAGATTAAAGGTGCTGCAGTTAAAACTATGTTAGTTGGATCTTGGCATGGAGCTGGCGCTCCGCTGCCAGGCGAGCTTTCGCCAATCCAAGCCCCTGTCTCTAGGCTACTCCCCAAACAGCACTTCTAAGAACCTTTTGTATAAGATCAAGTGTAGTAGCGTTCTTATAAGTTTGGGATATGGCGGGTGAGGGGAATGTAAACATCTGCGCAAGAAGCGCTGAAATAATATCCGTAAATGAAAAAAGTTTTCCAGTATATTTTGTGGCTTACACAGCACGGTGGCGACAAAGTTAACAAGTTTGATGTGGAATGCCCTGTAATAGCTCTTGGGCGGTGTGCCTTTTATCACCTAAACTCAGCAGTTTGAGCACCGCCTGCTGTCGCTTAGCGACGGCACTGCTGCTGTGCCTAGAGCTACCGACTGATGGCGCCATGCCCACGGATGGTAATTCGGAGGAGGAGGAGGTGGAGGAGGGGTGGGAGGAGGAGGAGGCATAGTAGGCCTGAAACACCTGGACCGAGGTAGGCCCCGCAATCCTCTGCGTCGGCAGTATATGACCAGCCCCAGGGTCAGACTCAGTCCCAGCCTGCACCAAGTTAAGTGTAGTAGCGTTCTTATAAGTTTGGAATATGGCGGGTGAGGGGAATGTAAACAGATGCGCAAGAAGCGCTGAAATAATATCCGTAAATGGTAAAAGTTTGCCAGTATATTTTGAGGATTACACAGCAGGGTGGCGACAAAGTTAACAAGTTTGTTGTGGAAGCCATGAAAACAACCCAAAATTCTGCCTGACACAGCACGTTTGATAAGGCGGCCATGTATGGAGGCAGTGAACTAGTAGTAGATTAAAGGTGCTGCAGTTAAAACTATGTTAGTTGGTTCTTGGCATGGAGCTGGCGCTCCGCTGCCAGGCGAGCTTTCGCCAATCCAAGCCCCTGTCTCTAGGCTACTCCCCAAACAGCACTTCTAAGAACCTTTTGTATAAGATCAAGTGTAGTAGCGTTCTTATAAGTTTAGGATATGGCGGGTGAGGGGAATGTAAACAGATGCGCAAGAAGCGCTGAAATAATATCCGTAAATGGTAAAAGTTTGCCAGTGTATTTTGTGGATAACACAGCAGGGTGGCGACAAAGTTAACAACTTTGATGTGGAATCCATGAAAACAACCCAAATTTCGGCCTGACACACCTCGTTTGATAAAGGGACGATGTATGGAGGCAGCTATATGGACGACCTTTGGAGGTAGCAATGGAGACAACGTGTGGAGGCTGCTATGGAGACAATTCAATTTGGATAGTGCCTGTATGTGGCAGTCCAAAAAAGTTTTCAAACCAGAGGAGCAGGTAGGTGGCCCTCCAGAAAAATGGAATAGATTGAGTGCCTGTATGTGGCAGTCCAAAAAAGTTTTCAAACCAGAGGAGCAGGTAGGTGGCCCTCCAGAAAAATGGAATAGATTGAGTGCCTGTATGTGGCAGTCCAAAAAAGTTTTCAAACCAGAGGAGCAGGTAGGTGGCCCTCCAGAAAAATGGAATAGATTGAGTGCCTGTATGTGGCAGTCCAAAAAAGTTTTCAAACCAGAGGAGCAGGTAGGTGGCCCTCCAGAAAAATGGAATAGATTGAGTGCCTGTATGTGGCAGTCCAAAAAAGTTTTCAAACCAGAGGAGCAGGTAGGTGGCCCTCCAGAAAAATGGAATAGATTGAGTGCCTGTATGTGGCAGTCCAAAAAAGTTTTCAAACCAGAGGAGCAGGTAGATGGCCCTCCAGAAAAATTGAATAGATTGAGTGCCTGTATGTGGCAGTCCAAAAAAGTTTTCAAACCAGAGGAGCAGGTAGGTGGCCCTCCAGAAAAATGGAATAGATTGAGTGCCTGTATGTGGCAGTCCAAAAAAGTTTTCAAACCAGAGGAGCAGGTAGGTGGCCCTCCAGAAAAATTGAATAGATTGAGTGCCTGTATGTGGCACTCCCAAAAATTGTTTAAAACAGAGGACCGGGTCGGTGGCCCTCCAGAAAAATTAAATGCATAAAGTACTATAGCTAGAGCCAGTGGGCCCTGTCAAAAAATAGCCAGTTTCCTCTGCTTTACTGTACAAAGAGGAGGAGAAGGAGGAAAATGAGGAGGAGGAGGAGTGGATAAATTATTCAGGTTGAGCTTCCTTCACCTGGTGGAGATTGGAAATTAGGAGAAATCCAGGCTTTATTCATCTTGATAAGCGTCAGCCTGTCAGCGCTGTCAGTCGACAGGCGTGTACGCTTATCGGTGATGATGCCACCAGCTGCACTGAAAACCCGCTCGGACAAGACGCTAGCGGCAGGGCAGGCAAGAACCTCCAAGGCGTACAGCGCCAGTTCGTGCCACATGTCCAGCTTTGAAACCCAGTAGTTGTAGGGAGCTGTGTGATCATTTAGGACGATGGTATGGTCAGCTACGTACTCCCTCACCATCTTTCTGTAAAGATCAGCCCTACTCTGCCGAGACTGGGGACAGGTGACAGTGTCTTGCTGGGGTGACATAAAGCTGGCAAAAGCCTTGTAAAGCGTACCCTTGCCAGTGCTGGACAAGCTGCCTGCTCGCCTACTCTCCCTCGCTACTTGTCCCGCAGAACTACGCACTCTGCCGCTAGCGCTGTCAGAAGGGAAATACTGTTTCAGCTTGTGCACCAGGGCCTGCTGGTATTCATGCATTCTCACACTCCTTTCCTCTCCAGGGATGAGAGTGGAAAGATTTTGCTTGTACCGTGGGTCCAGGAGAGTGAACACCCAGTAATCGGTGCTGGAATAAATTCTTTGAACGCGAGGGTCACGGGATAGGCAGCCTAGCATGAAATCTGCCATATGCGCCAGAGTACCAACGCGTAAGAATTCACTCCCCTCACTGGCCTGACTGTCCATTTCCTCCTCCTCCAACTCCTCTTCTTCTGCCCATACACGCTCAACAGTGAAGGACTCAACAATGGTCCCCTCTTGTGTCTCGCCAACATTCTCCTCCTCTTCCTCCTCATCCTCATCCTCCTCCACCTCCACTTCCTCCGATATGCGCTGAGAAACAGACCTAAGGGTGCTTTGGCTATCAACAAGGGAATCTTCTTCCCCCGTCTCTTGTGAGGAGCGCAAAGCTTCCGACTTCATGCTGACCAGAGAGTTTTTCAACAGGCCAAGCAGCGGGATGGTGAGGATGATGATGGCGGCATCGCCACTGACCATCTGTGTTGACTCCTCAAAGTTACTCAGCACCTGACAGATATCAGACATCCACGTCCACTCCTCATTGTAGACTTGAGGAAGCTGACTGACCTGACTACCAGTTCTGGTGGAAGTTGACATCTGGCAGTCTACAATCGCTCGGCGCTGCTGGTAAACTCTGGATAACATGGTCAGTGTTGAATTCCACCTCGTGGGCACGTCGCACAACAGTCGGTGAGCGGGCAGTTGGAGGCGGCGCTGCGCTGCCCTGAGAGTGGCAGCATCTGTGCTGGACTTCCTGAAATGCGCACAGATGCGGCGCACCTTCGTGAGCAAATCAGACAGATTGGGGTATGTCTTGAGGAAACGCTGAACTATCAGATTTAACACATGGGCCAGGCATGGCACATGTGTCAGTCTGCCGAGTTGCAGAGTCGCCACCAGGTTACGGCCGTTGTCACACACAACCATGCCTGGCTTCAGGTTCAGCGGTGCCAGCCACAGATCAGTCTGCGCCGTGATGCCCTGTAATAGCTCTTGGGCGGTGTGCCTTTTATCGCCTAGGCTCAGCAGTTTGAGCACCGCCTGCTGTCGCTTAGCGACGGCACTGCTGCTGTGCCTAGAGCTACCGACTGATGGCGCCATGCCCACGGATGGTCGTTCGGAGGAGGAGGTGGAGGAGGGGTGGGAGGAGGAGGAGGCATAGTAGGCCTGAAACACCTGGACCGAGGTAGGCCCCGCAATCCTCGGCGTCGGCAGTATATGACCAGCCGCAGGGTCAGACTCGGTCCCAGCCTCCACCAAGTTAACCCAATGTGCCGTCAGCGATATATAGTGGCCCTGCCCGGCAGCACTCGTCCACGTGTCCGTGGTCAGGTGGACCTTGTCAGAAACGGCGTTGGTCAGGGCACGGATTATGTTGTCTGACACGTGCTGGTGCAGGGCTGGGACGGCACATCGGGAAAAGTAGTGGCGGCTGGGGACCGAATACCGAGGGGCGGCCGCCGCCATGAGGCTGCGAAAGGCCTCGGTCTCTACTAGCCTATAGGGCAGCATCTCCAGGCTTAGCAATCTGGAGATGTGCACATTAAGGGCTTGGGCGTGCGGGTGGGTTGCACTATATTTGCGTTTCCGCTCCAGCGTCTGGGGTATGGAGAGCTGAACGCTGGTGGATGCTGTGGAGGATCGTGGAGGCGACGATGGGGTTTTTGTGGCAGGGTCCTGGGCAGGGGGCTGACTATCAGCTGACACAGGGGAAGGAGCAGTGGTGTGCACGGCCGGAGGTGAACGCGCTTGTTGCCACTAAGTGGGGTGTTTAGCATTCATATGCCTGCGCATACTGGTGGTAGTTAAGCTATTAGTGGTGGAACCCCTGCTGATCCTGGTTTGGCAAATGTGGCACACCACAGTCCGTCGGTCATCCGGTGTTTCCTTAAAGAACCTCCAGACTTCTGAAAATCTAGCCCTCGCCGCAGGAGCCCTCGCCACGGGAGCTTCACTAGTTGACACATTTGGCGCTGATGCACCAGCTCTGGCCCTGCCTCTCCGTCTGGCCCCACCACTGCCTCTTCCAACCTGTTCTGGTCGAGGACTCTCCTCCGTCTCAGAAGCACTGTGTTCACCCGGCCTCTCAACCCAGCTTGGGTCTGTCACCTCATCATCCTCCGATCCCTCAGTCTGCTCCCCCCTCGGACTTCCTGCCCTGACAACAACTTCACCACTGTCTGACAACCGTGTCTCCTCATCGTCGGACACCTCTTTACACACTTCTTCCAGTACGTCAACAAGGTCATCATCACCCACAGACTGCGACTGGTGGAAAACCTGGGCATCGGAAAATTGCTCATCAGCAACCGGACAAGTGGTTTGTGACTGTGGGAAGGGTCCAGAAAACAGTTCCTCAGAGTATGCCGGTTCAAATGGCAAATTTTGCTGGGAGGGGGCAGACTGGGGGGGAGGAGGCTGAGGTGCAGGAGCTGGAGGAGTGGCGATTTCGGTGACATGGGTGGACTGCGTGGAAGACTGACTGGTGGACAAATTGCTCGAAGCATTGTCGGCAATCCACGACATCACCTGTTCGCACTGTTCTGGCCTCAACAGTGCTCTACCACGAGTCCCAGTAACTTGAGACATGAACCTAGGGAGTGTAGCTCTGCGGCGTTCCCCTGCTCCCTCATAAGCAGGTGGTGTCTCACCCCGCCCAGGACCACGGCCTCTGACCCCTGCAGTAGTTGGACGCCCACGTCCCCGCCCTCGTCCTCTACCCCTAGCCCTCGGGTTAAACATTTTGAAAATGGGAGTTATAACTTTAATTTTTTTTTTAACTTTTTTTTGTGTTTTTTTTTTTTGTGTGTTTTTTAGTTTTTAAAACCAAACGATGCTATCCTATTGCTATGGCTATTTTCTAGCCAAGTATTAAAGCACACTACTATGCCAGATGAGATGACGCTGAGTTATGAAAAAAATAAACGTAAAATAAAAAAGGAAATGGCAGACTGTGCCTAATTGAAATCCAACCCCGGGCCCTAATAAATTTTCCCACTTCGGTCTTTGCGATGGATATGTGCGTCACTAAGCGCAAAACACAGTGGTCGCAAGTCTCACTCCAAATTGCTGACAATTTGCTAGTAGATGCACTGCAGCAACTACAGCCACCAGCAGATCAACCAGAAATCAAATATATATAACGCCACTGTAGGCGTAAGTAAGCCGTTTGGATTCTCCTATGGCTATTTTCTAGCCAAGTATTAAAGCACACTACTATGCCAGATGAGATGACGCTGAGTTATGAAAAAAATAAACGTAAAATAAAAAAGGAAATGGCAGACTGTACCTAATTGAAATCCAACCCCGGGCCCTAATAAATTTTCCCACTTCGGTCTTTGCGATGGATATGTGCGTCACTAAGCGCAAAACACAGTGGTCGCAAGTCTCACTCCAAATTGCTGACAATTTGCTAGTAGATGCACTGCAGCAACTACAGCCACCAGCAGATCAACCAGAAATCAAATATATATAACGCTACTGTAGGCGTACGTAAGCCGTTTGGATTCTCCTATGGCTATTTTCTAGCCAAGTATTAAAGCACACTACTATGCCAGATGAGATGACGCTGAGTTATGAAAAAAATAAACGTAAAATAAAAAAGGAAATGGCAGACTGTGCCTAATTGAAATCCAACCCCGGGCCCTAATAAATTTTCCCACTTCGGTCTTTGCGATGGATATGTGCGTCACTAAGCGCAAAACACAGTGGTCGCAAGTCTCACTCCAAATTGCTGACAATTTGCTAGTAGATGCACTGCAGCAACTACAGCCACCAGCAGATCAACCAGAAATCAAATATATATAACGCTACTGTAGGCGTAAGTAAGCCGTTTGGATTCTCCTATGGCTATTTTCTAGCCAAGTATTAAAGCACACTACTATGCAAGATGAGATGACACTGAGTTATTAAAAAAATAAACGTAAAATAAAAAGAAACTGGCAGACTGTGCCTAATTGAAATCAAACCCCTAATAAATTTTCCCACTTTGGTGTTTGAGGTGGATATGCGTGTCACTAAGAGCTAAACACAACGGTAGCAAGTCCCCCTGCTAATTCCTCACAATATGGTACTAGCTGCACTACTAGTGCCAGCAAGCCCAGCCACAAGCAAATAAAAAAAAAAAATATAACGTTATTGTAGCCCTAAGAAGGGCTGTTGGGTTGTTGTAGAATCACTCCTGCCTAACAGTAAGCTAATAGAACACCCTAACGCTTTCCCTGACCAGCAGCAGCTCTCTCCCTAGCGGCATCCAGACAGAGAATGATCCGAGCAGCGCGGGCAGCGGCTAGTCTATCCCAGGGTCACCTGATCTGGCCAGCCAACCACTGCTATCGACGTGTAAGGGTACCACGTCATGCTGGGTGGAGTGCAGAGTCTCCTGGCTTGTGATTGGCTCTGTTTCTGGCCGCCAAAAAGCAAAACGGCGGGAGCTGCCATTTTCTCGAGCGGGCGAAATACTCGTCCGAGCAACGAGCAGTTACGAGTACGCTAATGCTCGATCGAGCATCAAGCTCGGACGAGTATGTTCGCTCATCTCTAGTCAGTACAATGACGTGGATTCCATACTTAGATATTTTTTCTTACGTTTTACAAAATTTCTCACAATAGGATCTAATATGGGGAAAAATCTATTGACATAACACTTTTATTTTTATGTCTATGGAGCTGGCTGATGGCTTGTTTTTTGCAGAATACTTGTTTCCCACCAGTTTCATTCTAGAGTAGATATATTTTTTGATCACTTTTTATTGCATTTTTTGTGGGATCAAATAGGTACAAGTCATTTTTTATGGGGATTGTCTTATGATTGTGACCTTTTTCATGTTGCAGATCATTTTATGTGTTAATAGGGATTTCTGGAATTTTTATTGATTTATTTTTTTATTTAATAACTTTTTTTTTACTTTTTTATTACTTCCACCATAGGACATGAGCAAGCAATCATCTGATTGCTTGTTCATGAGAATACCTTGACTGGGTATTTGCTCAGTTAGCCTACGCCCTTGCATAGGCTGACACTGTGCCTTTAAAATCCCATCACAGTTGGGATCTTACAGGCACTACCTTCAGACAGCCCTTGGGTCCTGATTGGACCTCAAGGCTGCCATAGAAATGATTGGCGCCCCCTGAAGATGGCGCAGCGAGGGGCGATCGTGGGAGAGAGAGCTCTGGCAGACATGTTAAATGCCAAGGTCGCGCTGACTGCAGCATTTAACGGGTTAAACGCCCAAAGTCTGGAAGGGGGTAAATACTAGGCACAAGTGGCAAAAAATACTTACAGACACTTTACACAAAACAAATAGACCATGCTGCTACTGTGGGCTATCTGTAGAACTGTATCTACATGGAGAGTGGATGGCACCCCACGTGTTTCTTTGCATTGGGTAACTTCTCCAGGAATAATATACATTTCTTCAATTGAATATTATTAAAACAAAATGATAAGGATGAGGATAATTTCCCATAAATGTAGTAGTATGTTTTCCCTTGGAAATGAGATAGCTCTCCTTGAATAAGCCGCACTCTGGCAGTAGTGGTCACGCATGCACTATTGAATCCACTTGGGTTCAGCACTTATTCCCACAGAACAGCTATAGGACAGGCAGTATCTTGGTAATGTCATATACAAAAACTATTGGGTTCTTTGTGCAATCACAGCAACAGCGGTGGTTGTATCGAAGGAAAGCTGTCCTTCATTTATAATAGACAACATGGCTACATTTATGGGAAATTATCTTCACACATGTACAGTTTCTAATAATATCTTTTTAAAAGGAGTCTCCTAGCAGTTTTGATCATACCAAGCTGCTGGCTGTGTTAAGTAGCAGCCCTGTAGAATTATGTAACCATACCTTTGTAATCATTGTTCTTTACTCAGCTATTAGTAAATATTTAGCATAGTCTCAGGTCGGCAGCTTACAACCTGCTTGGTCCGTAGAAATGGACTTGTATGCTGGTCAGATGCCACGTCGAGCACAGTGCAGTGGATGGAGGTCCTTGTATTTTAATGAAATATGCCTGGCAGGCAGGGACTCCTTGCATCATATATCTCTATGATGCAAGGACTCCTGTACTGTGCACTGTGCTCGGTCTGTGGGATCTGACCAGCATACTGATCCGTTTCAATGGAATGAGCATGTTCGCTGTACCATACCACCTGCTACCGCAGTAACCATCTCTTTAGATCTCTTAGATCTCTAAAGCGCAAATTGCAGTGGAAAGCCTCTGCCGCCATTTACAAAACACTTGCCCTCCAACTGGTTGCAATAATATTATAAATGTATATCCATAAGTTACCTGCTGTAAAGAATTGGGCGCAGCATAATAAAAGTTCCATTGAGTCCAAACAACGTGCTCTGGCACCCCCCAAAGCAAGGCATTACTGTGAAAAAGATGTTCTCCATGTGTGATCGTAAATACTTTGGATGAAATGTGCCACTTACACCATCATATTAATGTACAGCTGTTACTCAGGAAATTTGGAATATAATAGAAAAGAACCTTGTTTGCTCCTAAGTACATATTTTAGCAGCTGCACACGAGGAAAGCTGTTTCCAGGCACTACATAGGTTACTCTTCTGTGCATATGCAAGTGCTTGCTGGGTTTTGTGGATGCAAGGATGCTGAAGTGGCATTAATTCTCATTCATATATTGGCTTTGGTTTGGTACTTTACACACACACCTGCTGATTCCAGCTCAGCTGTGTACTGTTCATTCCCGTTTAATCACAAAATAAGCCCTAAGAAAATGCAACATCTGTTTTTCTTACAATGTTAACATTTTTGCCATAAATTATTATAGACTGTGAAAAAACACACAAAGTATAAGTGAGTTGTCCGAAATATAAAATGCAGCCACACAGACAAAATCCCATTTATTCTGGTATGCTAGAAAAGGTTGAGATGCAACTAATTATTTTATGTGATAATAGTCAGAAGATGCTATTTTATTTCTTGTGATAGAAGATTGTGTATAACAAATGTTTGAATACTCTGTACAAATTATAAAAAATTTGACTTCATTTGAATAAATTTTTTGATATTTTTCTAGTACAACTGAAAAAAGGGAATTGCAAGTGTAACACCACTGCCCCTTCACTGGCTCTCTTCTGTATCTGGCACTGCCAGGTGGCCGCAGAGCCCAAGCACCAGTAGAAATTGCACTGCTCACTAACAAGAATTGTGAATCACACTTACAAACACTTAATTGCCAAATACTTAAAGGAAACCTACCACTTAGAATGGCCGGGGTAAGCTGTAAGTACCGAGCACCAGCTCAGGGTGAGCTGGTGCCGGTACTTACTTTCGTTAGTGTTATAAACCGCGGTATCGCGGTTTTAACACTTTTTAAACTTTAGAGCAGAAGAGGCTTCGGCGCTGCGCGCGACCGTGCACGTGCAACATCTCCGCTATTTCCTATGTAGGCGCGCGCACGATCGAGCGCACGCAGCGCTGAAGCCTCTTCTACTCTAAAGTTTAAAAAGTGTTAAAACCGCGATACCGTGGTTTATAACACTAACGAAAGTAAGTACCGGCACCAGCTCACCCTGAGCTGGTGCTCGGTACTTACAGCTTACCCCTACCATTCTAAATGGTAGGTTTCCTTTAAATCTAGCCACTATATTCAGTAGGGATACACATACTTTTTTCCTACCAAGAGCGACCAACCCATGAGATCAACTTGGTGGTTCCAAAAGACCAAAGAAACATTCCTTATCCAACTACTTCATCCCACTCCATAAAAAAAACACCTTTCACAAAAAGACAACAGAAAGAAGGAGAAGACAAAAAAAGGGAAGGCATAACAGTTATCTCCACCCAGAAGCTCAGTGAATACTCCTAATTTACAGACATAAACTATAAACAGGAAAGCTATTGGGAAATAAAGATGGCATGTTACATAATATCCAGATATTTCCCATGTACACACTGGACGCTTGATATCTTCAAAATTTGTTAAAAATTAGAAATGTATCGGCCTCTTGAGCAATAAGTTTCTTGACCCACAGATCAAAGGTAATGGGGCACATTTACTAACAACAGTGCAAACTGCGCTAAATGCAGTTTGCCTGTGTATAGTGCAGAGGGCGCCACCTCAGGATTTCTGGCACCCGTTCTTTCTGAATGGGGTTTGCATGATAAAGCACTGAGCACCGGAACGCCCCCTAATTTGTGTCACTAGATGCCTAGTGCAGCCACCCCAAAAATGGTCACGTGCACTGCAAATGTGGTGGAGACACTTCTTAAATACCTGTGCAAGCAGTTTGCACTGAAAAAAATATGCAAAGTCCGACAGAAAACTGGTGCATGGCCCTTTTACTGCACACTGAATCTTGTAGCAACAAAATCTTTAAGTATATGTTGCAGTGTTGTGTGTTTTTTGTTTTTAAACTTTCATCCTAATATGAATTTTATTCCAGCATCCTAGAAATGTATATGGATTACTGAATGGTGCCAAAAAGTACTATTTGTCCCACAAACAATATGGCCTTGGACTATGAAGGGAAAAATAAAGCAAAAAAAGGAAAAGTAGTAAAAGTCTAGATTTCTGAGGAGCGAGAGAGGCTATCTCTATAATTTACATTGTCATACTATTCTCCATGACTGGTGAAAATGTTATCAATGAGTAGAGCAATAATCAAGGGCTTTCAATTGGAGCCACAAAGCGATTCCAAGAAATATTGACCAATAGGCACTGTAGGAGGTTTTGTATTATACGGTATTATACTAGCTAAACCTCAATGGGGATAATACAGGAATGGTGGAAATACTGTATATTAATGTTTTGAATCCCTTATAAAAATGTGCATGCACCCCTTCTTCCTCATAGATTGTAAGCTTGTGTAAGCCTCAATTTGATTATATGAACTGATGATAATTTCATTACTTTGTAATGTTCTTTTTTTCTGGATGATTGTGCTATATAAAGATGTTTTGTTATAGACTTAGTGTCTAATCTGTGCAAACTATTCAGGTAAATCGATAGACTAGTCTATGTCAGACTGCATTGTGTTTGGCTGGGGCATACCTTGTTATAGCAAGGTAGGGCATTTTATTTTTATACAAGAGGCTTCTTGAGTTTCTCTGGGAATCTGAATAGATCTGATGAGTAGAGACAAGATAGGGTAGAACAGTTTGTTGTTTCAGCAGGGACCAGACCACTAAGGAATTCTGCAGCACTTATATACACCATACCATCAAAGGATTGTGTTTTCAAGGACACTCTGAGTGTGAAGCTATAAGAATTGGTACCCACCCATGCTAAGATGAAGTGAAATGTGTCTTTAGGAGCATTCTTTAGATTCTTTAGGGGCATGTCTAAGCATTTTTTACTTAGGCATGGGGAGGTTGTGTAAATCCTAAATAAATCTTCTTCCTATAACTGAAGTATTTTACAATTAGGAATGTGTCTGTTATTTTTGGCTACATCAGTCTGTGCGATCCAATTCATGTTTACCTGGTGCACTAATGTTATGCCAATGCAGGGAGTGAAGCTTTCTGTTTATCTGGGTATTGCTTCTGCGGCTGTAGATCCAGTTAGACAAAGAACAGCAGTTTAACTTAACAATATGAAATTAAATAAACACAATATTTATAGAAAAAAATAGAGAAAAGTGTCTCACATACCCTTGTATCAGGAAATGTTTTTGAGGTAGTGGAAGCTTGTTCGGAGTGCACACGTCTTGCTGGCTTTGTTATCCGAAGTAGTCCAAGAAAATGAGTACAGGCGGTCCCCTACTTAAGAACACTCGACTTACATACGACCCCTAGTTACAAATGATAATTTATTGTACTTTAGTCCTAGGCTACAATGATCAGCTGTAACAGTTATTAAATGTGTCTGTAATGAAGCTTTAGTGTTAATATTGATTCTTATGACAACCCAACATTTTTAAAATCCAATTGTCACAGAGACCTAAAAAGTTCTGGTTGGGGTTACAATGATAAAATATACAGTTCCGACTTACATACAAATTCAACTTAAAGGAAACCTACCACTTGAAGTGGCAGGTATAAGAGGGAACTACCGAGCACCAGCTCAGGGTGAGCTGGTGCCGGAGCTTATTTTTGTTAGTGTTTTAAACCGCAGTATCGCGGTTTAAAACACTTTTTAAACTGTATAGCCGAAGCTGCTTAGGCGCAGGGAGGTACGCGCTCGGCGCACAATGCGCGCGACCGTGCACGCGGCTACATAGGAAGTGAATGAGAGCCGCGGGCACGGTTGCGCACATGGTGCGCCGAGTGCGTACCTCCCTGCGCCGAAGCAGCTTCGCCCATAAAGTTTAAAAAGTGTTTTAAACCGCGATACTGTGGTTTAAAACGCAAACAAAAATAAGCTCCGGCACCAGCTCACCCTGAGCTGGTGCTCGGTAGTTCCCTTCAAGTGGTAGGTTTCCTTTAAGAACAAACCTACAGACCCTATCTTGTATGTAACCCGGAGACAGCCTTTATATGTGGCACATCCCATAAAATCACAAAACTTTTATTCTTCTTACATTAAAAGATACAAACAAAGTGACATGTAGGCAGCCCACCTATGCATTTCAGCTTGTTCTGAAGACTTACTCAAGTTTTATTTTACTAATAATACTAATAAATATCAATATTTCATTCTTCTTTTCTACTTCGAACTTTAAACTAACAAAAAATGTAGTTTCTACCTAGCACCATGTGATTGCACAATTGGAAAGTTACACTGATATTGTTTCTTATTGGTTTAAATTGTTTTAATCAGTAAATTAATCTATGTAATTCACAGAAAAAAAGCTAAAATATAATTATTGGCAGATCTATACAGTCTACACCTGGTATTCGTAAATTTAAGTAAGCTGAAGTATTCAAGTATGACTACTTTATTATCACAAACCTTCACATATAATACTATACCTAGTCCTATATTATTCCTGGTAAAAATCCTGATTTATGAAGTACGGGGACCAAGGGTATTCAAAACAGAATTCCTCCAATAGCAATGATTTTTCCTCTGTGTTTTGTCCCATTTAAAGATGGTATATTCCTTTTCTAGAGAAGTCACAATACATATGAAACTAAATATGGGCTATAACATCCATAAAAATCCTGTAGTTGTTTCTGTATGAGGTGTGTGACTGAACTTCACTTTATGTTAAGGGTAAGTGAACAGGTAACTGAGCATTTTTGGTAAGTGCATATACAAATTAATTGAAACATAAAACATAACATTTTCTATGCTTGTAATATTTGATAGTTTAGCAGGGTACTGTTTCTGTAGCAGGTGCGCGAGTCTCTGCAAGCTGGAAACAGATGGTTTCTGCCATGGCATTCAGCTGCAATTCTCTGGCGGCATGAGCAGGATTCAACTCGAACATTACAAAGGTTGACTTCAGCAATAATAGATCTATTAGGCCTCACAATTCAGGAAATCAAGAGGTGAAGCCTACACGACTTTGCGAAGGGTTGAGGTTCTTGCGGAAAGAGTCATAACCATTAAAGATAATGCAGTAGAATTCAACCGTTTTAAGTTCTTCTTCTCCTTTTACTGTTTTGGGATTTCTGGAGTTAAATACAATGCTTGATTTTCTAAGAATGACTGAAGCTGTAATGCACTGGTTCATCCTTTTCCATCATTAACACTGGTGAATGAGAATTTAGTTATTTAAAGAGGGTCCCAGCCCCCACCAGCCAGCAGGTTACCAACTGTATCAGTTACTTTATCAGAGCTCACACATTGAATAAATGCTCTAGTAACATCGGACCTGTAACGCCAGTAACATGTTTTCCATGCCCCACAGGCACTTTTATACAAGTAACCTGTATACAGTATGATTGGTGAACACTGCACTGATTAGCTGTTCCAGGTACCTGGTATACCATTCAGGGGCTACATCAGGGGCACACAGCGGAGCTTCCACAGGAGCTACTTGCCCAGTCCTTCAGTCCCATCGACAATGAATGAAGCAGTGGTCATTTATGCCTTTCACAAGGATTTAGGGAACTCTGTTGACACTATTAGTGGGGTTCCCAGCATTAGGACTAAATGCATCATAAACATACTGTCTGACCTATACTGTGTAAGATTACAAATGGTTTTGGGAAAACCGCTTTAAAAAAAAAAGCACATTTACATGCCATCCTGGTATGTAAATATTGTGCTTTTTTGCACATGTGGTTACCTATCAACATGATCCAACAAAAGCAGTTGATATACCATTTACCTGGCATTTACTCTGTACAACAAAAGGATTTTTCCAAATGCAGATCTATCATTTGCATTTGGCATTTTAAATATTTTTTAATTTTTTTTATGTTGAGAAGAGTAACTTGCAGGAGAACCTTTAATATAAGAGTTCACTGAACTAATTTATCAGTTATTTGCCCTGTAACTAACTAGATGCTTGATTTATTACTGTTTTACTCTCATAACAAATTGTACATACGTGTCTAGATATCAGCTTAATTTAATTTAATAACTTAAACAATATAAATTTAATTTTACATTTAATAGCACTTGTCAAATTGATAAATCACCAGCAATAGAACGACTACTGCTGAGACAAGGAATACACTTAGCACTAATGATAAGGCATATGTGTGGGTTTCATTAAAACATAGTGAATTTCCTAGTCTGAACTGTTTACAGTATGATCTGTCCAATAGAAGTCACTGGGGAACATTTATCAGTGCTTCTATGCCATATTTTGCACCTATGCTATGCCATGCGGGCGTGGAGGGATATGAACGCTGGTAGAGTGGGCTATCATTTGGCGTTCCTGCCTCGTGCCTGCTTAGTTTCTAAAAACCTGTGAACATTCGTTCAGAACTAGGTCAGAACGGGCACAGTGTTGCCAATCGGCACAGCTGCCCAGCGGATACATCAATGGGCCTGTGCCTCTTCATGCATCTGTCGCAAAAAGGGAGGGCATTGCCTGTGCATAATAAATTTCCCTGTATAGGTCAGTACAAAACACACACAAGAGGATTTAGTTGGCAACCAAGCCTTACTGCTTTGGCTATTATGTTGTGTCACAAGGCTTCCTGAAAGTCAGTCATTGATGTATAGGGAGCTGCCTTATTTAAGGTAGCTGTAATGCAGGTTTTGGGAATGAACAGGTGGCCCAGATAGAGGCAGTGGGCTCTGAGACCAAATACCCACCCTAACTATCCCTACCTGATTTCCTCATGTTACCCTAGACCAGTGATGGTGAACCTATGGCACAGATGCCAGAGGTGGCACTCATAGCCCTTTCTGTGGGCACCCAGTCTGTTGCCCCAGGACAGAGTTCATCAGACAGGACTTGAATCTGTTCTAGACAACTTGAGATGCTGCTCTCAATGCTCTTTTAAGATGACACATCCTTGACTGATTAGAACTGCAGAAAGAGTGAGAAGGTGTGAACAGGGCCAGGTTATCTTTTGATGGCCCCATGATTCTTCCAGTACAGAGAGACCCTGGAGAGAAGCTATATTGATGTCTGAATTTACCCTCCTGCTTAAATTGTCAAGTTGGCACTTGATGGTAAATAAGTGGGTTTTGGTTTTAGTTTGGGCACCAAGCCTTTAAAAGGTTCGCCATCACTGCCCTAGACATTAAGGGAGAACTTTTCAATACCTGGAGCAGAGTATGAAACTAAATCTATAGTCAGCATTGAACTAATTGCAAGCAGATAATGTGAAGTCCCAGCCTCAGTAATGATTGGCTCAGAGCTCTATCAGTTACAGCTTAACTGACGATGAACCGAAGCCGAGTTGCAGGAAGAGATGCGTGTCGTACAATTAAATCCAACCATAATGTACTAGAAAGACATAGGGACAGATTTACTTACCCGGTCCATTCGCAATCCAGCGGTGGGTTCTCTGACGCTGATTCATGTCCTCCGGCGATTCACTAAGGTAGTGTGCCCAATGTCCACCAGGTGCTGCTGCTGCGCTGAAGTCCACCGAGGTCCGCCGAAGTTCACCAATCTAGGCTGGGTGCAGTTAAGTGCATGTCAAGCGGCACATTTTTTTTAAAATACAGCGATTTTTCCGAATTCATTGGGTTTTCCGACAGCCTTGCCCCCTGATTTCCGTTGCGTGCATGCCGGCGCCGATGCGCCACAATCCGATCGCGTGCGCCAAAAACCCGGGGCAATTCAGGGAAGAACGGTAATATTCGGGAAACACGCCGGAAAAACGCGATTTGGGCCCCTAGTAAATGACCCCCATAATGACACAATCAGTGCATTCTCAGACACACTCCATGGACAGAGGATGAAGCCAACACAGATTTTTGTTGGAAAATGTGTTTCCATTTTTTGCTCACCCCTTCACAAATCAATTAATTCTTTAATTTTCCATGTACAGAGCTGTGTGTGGGCTTGTTTTCTGTGTAACAAACTGTTGTTTCCAAAAAAAAATTCCAAATGTGTTGGAAAAAAACCCATCTGTGCTACTTTCTTGTAGGCACTGTATTTAAGCCTTTCACTTATAGTTCGAATTGACACCTCCACTTTATTCCTTGGGTCGGTGCAATCATGGGGATACCTAAATTTGTATAGGTTTTAAAATGTTTTAATAGATTTTAAAAAATTAAAAGCTTTAGTATAAAAAAAATTCTTCAATTTGCCTTCTTTTGGCGCTAATAATTTTGATACATACAGATATGTGGTCTCATTTTTTGCAGGATGAGATGACTTTTCATTGCTAATATTTTGGGAACTGTATAACCTTTTGATCACTTTTTGTAACATTTTGTATGAATTGCAGAATGGCGTTTTGACATTTGGGCGCTATTTTGACACCAATTATAATGGTTTTTATATTTTGAGAGATCGGACATTTTTGTATGCATGTTTATGATTTCTTTTGTATATTTTTGCATCCGTTCTAGGGAAAGGGGGGGGGGGTGATTTGAACTTTTAGGTTTCTTTAATTTTGTTATTGTTTTTTTTATTTTTATTTTTGACTTTTTTTAGACCTGCAAGGGTACTTTAACCCTTAGGTGCCTGATCGCTTCTACTGCAGTATTGCAGTATATGGCAGTTTTGATAGTGATGTCTAAGCATCTGCCTCCAGCAGACGCTTAGAGATCAGGCCAAATGACAGGCCTGGGAGTCTAGTATAGATGCCCGACTGTCATAGCAACCGAACACTCGATGACCTCACAGGGGACGGCCATCGAATCCAATATGGCGGCAAGCACACTTCGCTGAGATTTAAATGCCTCCGGCATGTTATTGGTGTTGATTGCCTCCGGTGTTACTGGTGGGTGTTTGCTACAATATGCTACAATAATACCTCAAATCTAACACCTACAGAGCAAATACATAAAAATATGCCTTCATTCACGCTACCTGACTTGCACTACCTTGTTGTCTTACATACAGGAAATGCAGTCACACAATTGTACTCTAAAAAATAAACTTGCCATTTATACTAGAAAAAGTACCCTCTTCTTTTCGACAGTATTATATTATTACCTTGCAGTTGGTCCTACAGCTATGGAATAACTAAAATGGCTAAAATATAAAGACAATTTAACCTTAAACATTGTCATCCCCTGGCATGTTATTACACTACGGAGCCATTTCAGATTCCCTCATTCAGATCTCCTTCATGGAACAATAGCCCTTCCTTCTCTCTCACCTAGCCACAAGGAGTCCTATTCTTTGAGATCTTGCTTTTAGCGTCAGATACACCTTATGTTAAAGGGGTTTTCCCACAAACAAAAGTTAGGCCCTATCCACTATATAGGGCCTAACTAGCTGATCACAAAAATGAGGGGTCTTATGGGGTGCCACGTATCTCCGTCTGACCCTTTGTTGCACCGTCAAACTAATGGAGCAGACTGCGACCTGACTCGTTGTTTTCATGATCTGTGGGGGTCTCATCACTGAGACCTGCACTGATCAGCATGTTAGGCCCTATTCCATGGATAGGGCCTAACTTTTGTTTGTGGGGAACCTTATAACTTGTGTAAGAGTCACATTCTTGCCTACACCTCACGTATACGTATAATGCCTTGCGCCTGGACCTCACTGTGGGCCTACTCTAGTGGAAGCCAGATGGCAGTTCAGCCTTCAAGTCCTGGTGTGATCTTGGTTAATCTATCGTCAATGGAGCTCATGGCTTTTAGAAATAAATATTGCCTGGTTGATTTTGTATTTATATGTACTGGTCTGTATTATTTTGCACCATGTATATGTTGTTATGGTACTGTTTCCATATCTGTTCAATAAACTTGATTCAACCATAAAACATAAAGACAATTTTAAAAAAGCTTCCAGCTGGCCCCTATAATCAATGTAAGAATTGTGGACTGCTCTGTTCTAGAACCAGAAGGGTGGGTATCTTCATAAGAATAATTATCACTGATACAAGAATACAACTATACAATTCTCTGTTTCATAAAAAACAAAGGCGATGAGATCACATTAAACTTTTGTTTGTACTGTTAGAGAACTCTCCAAAACAATCCTAGGGAAGTGTAAGGATCTTTAATGTTTGTCATCTCACTTTCACATGGCTTCTGGCAACAGTTTCAAAATGTTCTAGAATACATTCTTCCATATGTCTAACATTTCATTTCATTCATAACATGTTGTGGTCTGCAACTTTCATGAAGCATTCTGTGAGTTTGTAATCATGAATGAAGACTATTGTTAAGGTTCCACAGGAATGTTTGAATTTCACAGAAATGGAAAGAAAATCCTTTCAACTGGACTTTTAACCACCAAGAAATAACAATAATATCTTTGAACCTAATGTAAACATTTCTGGGAAAATACTATTGCAATAAAAGGACCGTAGTGTAGATTTGTGCAGCGTGTAATCTGACCCAAAGTTTGAGGTCCTGCTACAATTGCATTTTAGTGCTGTGGAATTCTTGTCAGTTAAGCTATTCTAAAATAGTCATTTGTGTGTTTGTCTCCAGTATCTGATAAGTGTATTAATAGTTTATTTAAATGTGTATTTCTATTGCTTCACATAGATATACAGGGTGGTCTAAAAGTAAGGAAGTACCTGAATAAATGGAAAATGGTGGTTAGTAAAGATATCCTGTGTATAGCATAGTGTATGAGAAGGCAGCAAGTTTGTGAAGGGAGGAAGCCTTCATGATGACCATTTCAAAAGTTTCCATCTTGGATTGTGAATGGATTATTTGATCTAGATTATTCTTTCCAAATGTATTTAAAATGTTATTTTTGTTACAGACACAAATATGGCTGCAAGGTTAGGACAACATCCTTAAAGACCACCCAACACCCAGGTCACAGTAGGCAAATTGCTTTTCCAAATTTTGCCACACAATTCTGTTCTGGACCTGCTAAACGGTGGGTGTAACAAAACTGCCACAGACAAAGCAATGACAACAGTCATCATAGCAAAAGGTGAATACTGGCTATCTACAAATGGGAAAATATCTAGTTAATGCATCATCTCAATGAAAATAATTCAAAAACCCCCAAGATGGTTATCACACAGAAATCCACTGTGTGATATGCGGGGGACAAAGATAGTGGACCATTCTTCATTGACTATAACATTACTACATCCAATTCACTGTAGTTTTTAAGTAACAAGGTTTTTTCACAAGGGCACTAATGGAGGTCCACATATGCCAGGCGGCAGATCATGGGTCCATGAGAAAAGGACAGATAATCAATTGTAGGTGTGTCTTTTTTGCTAAAATTTTGCTAAAATTTAAGAATAAAAGTCAGACCTGATAGAACAAAATGTGGAAAGAACATATTGAACACTTGTGCCTTGGATTCCCTTTATCACCTTATCTGAACACCAAAATACCAGATGCTTAAAGAAGGACCTTACTTAAAATTAAATAAATAATACCATTATGTACATTCAGTATGTTTCATTTATAAATGGATTACAGTGTCAGATCCAAAGATACTAGGTCCCATTGCAGATAGTATCTGCTGTAGACCTTATTCAGCCATAAACATTGAAGATACTTTCTGCAATGTGCAGGCAATTTTGTCTGAAGTTAGCCCATGGTGTCTTACAATATGTACCAAGACTTTTTAGTTACCTCAATAAATTACCTCGGATTCTTTGGTAGCTGGATTATATCCTGTTTTTGCAAGTTTTGCAAGCTGAAGCTGTCCTTGCTCAAGTATCTGCATGGAACTCTAATACTCAGCGTCCAGGTGAGCTGACATTTACCTGTTTCTGTATGGGAAAAAACTTGCAACTATGTTCTAGGTTTCACAAATTTTTGCTGTAAAATTGTATTCCACAGTTGATTATGTACAATACTTAGTCACAAGATATTATCAAAGACAACTTATATTAATTATATTATACACAAATCTCATAAATTAAAATAAAGAATGGGAAAGCAGCACAGAGAATTATAAGAGCATCAACATAGAAAAAATGAAGATTGTCTGCACTCCAAAATTGAAAAAAGCCATTGAAGCCACTATAGCTTGAAAAGGCTCCAGTGTGCAGGATCTGAAACATTACATGGACACTTTGGAAAAAAAGTGACTTTACATTTTTTAAATTTTGGAGTGCAGACAATCTTCATTTTTTGTATATTATAAAATATATATTTTCACTATATATTGAAATAATTTTTTCCATTGATACCAAAGATCTATACAATACATAAGACAATGTACATCGAATTTCCGCAGTAATTTTTTTGAAAACCAAGTAAACAAGAATTTTAATGCCATACTTGGGTTATTGAGTCCAGACTGCCGAGGAGCATCTTGCAGAGAATCAAGTGATATCCTGGTGTTACAAAAATGGCTAGTAGATGGAACTAGTCATCTAAATATGTTGATAGGACTTTTGAAACCTTTATGCAAGATATGAACTTATCAACAGAAATCCTAAAAACCATATGAGAACTTAATCTGCATTGTATGGCATTGCTGTCCAGTAAAACATCCTTCACATGGTGCCTTTTTACCAGCCAGTTCTGTGCTGCAGAAAAAAAAATATTCTTGGCAGCATTTAAATACACTAAACATATTTAACCTGTCAAAAACCACTTGGCTTAAAATGCTTAAATTCATGTAAAACTGCAGGAAATCAGACCCTTTTTGATGTGATCAGTATCAAAATACGCTGTCATTTAAAACGTAACCTAGTCAATAACCTAAAGTATTTGGTCATTCAACTTGTCGGTAATGTATATACTGTATATAATCTATCTAGATGCACAAAATGTAAATGAAGTAAGTGTATCCTTTTTGTAACAGCTGGGATTTCTACTAAACACCATCATAGATTTCCTTCTAATTTCCCATTAAATAAATTCCATAATCGAAAATGTGATGTAATATGTTTGAGTACTGACAGAAAATGTATCACTGCTAGACTTTAATGGGTGCATTGTAAATTGTTATTGCTGGTCTGACTCCAAATTCTAATGTAGCCTTACTGCCATTTCATATTGTGGTAAAAAAAAAAAAAAAACCTCCAGACTTTAAATCAGCTTTTATTGCCCCTATAAGATGACATGAATAATGTACCTCCTTCATATACATTGGATTACAGAGCATGGGAATAGAACATAAAAACAGAACAGAGATTTGTTGATAAGGCTGAATAAAAGCAAAGGATTAGAAGTGCAGGAATGTCTATCCTCTTCTACCCCACACCTAATGATATCCACACACTGACACATCTCATCCATGAATATGTTCTACAACATTCCCTGCTTTCCACAGGCAATCTAAACCTATGAGTTGCATGAACATTTGTCACTTAAAGTGTTTTTTATTTATTACAAATTGGCTAAAATACGTTTCCAAGACCTTCTATTGTATATCTATCTACCCATATAGATATACATACCTACCTACCTATATTTTAGAAAAACACTATATCACTACATCCTGCAATTTTAACTAAGCGTAAAAATACAATGGCACTTGCTAATTCTCTAGGGGCACATAGTAGCACAATCTTTTGGGCTTCCAATAAGCAAATTGGGGAAAAATCCCATTAAGTGTAAAACTGTCCTTTAATTGAGTTTACATTGTAGAGCAAAACTTGGTGATGGCCAAGAGGGAGTCAACAAAGGTCCAGAAGCAGATGATAGACTGTATATAAGCAAAACACAGGACCAAGGGATGTAAAGAACTGTGTAGAGTTGGATACATGTTGTTGAAGTCAGCCAGCAGTATAGTATTGATCTTCATATAAAGAAAGGGATGTAAAATGTCTGAAATCTTATGTGGGATGAAACTGCTGCCAAGGACCAACTTGGCAACATGTTTTGAAGTCTTGGAAACCATTAGTTTTCTCATACTTGCATGGGGAGCATCTCAATGCTCTAGTACAGTTTGAGACCCCACATAAAATAAGGGTGTCCCGCAGGTTGGTCTCAATAAAATAAAGTAATTATATGGTGGTATCCTGTCCTGTGTTGTAGCATCATAGAATGGTTACTGGAAAGTCCCTTATTGAGCCCACCAGTAGGAGATATCACCCTTCTGAGTTGGCTACTTCTGAAGCAGAATGCAACTCCCCTAGTCTCTGTCTGGACATTGGCTCTATAGAAATTATGGAAATACAGGGGAAGAGTAAAGAGGGTTTAAAAAAGGCTTTGGATTGTTTGAGTTGAAGCTCTATTCATATGGATCATGTGGGAATGAGTATGGGAATAGAACTGGTGGCAAAAAGGGGAATGTAATCCATGGTATTTGGAAAATGAAGGGGAGTAGCAAATTTCTGGATTAAATATATAGAGGTTAAATATAAACATCTACTAGTTCAAGTTAGCACCCACCCTAGATAGGTCATAAATACATTTTGCCCACAGAATTTCTTTAATGTCCAGTTCTTTGATCTTTTTCCTAATTTGAGTTTAGAATAAAACAATAATTAAAGGGAATGATTTCAGACATAGGTGAGGAGAGAACAAGTAAGCTTTTGGCATTATCATTTTACCCTGCTCCTATTGCATTATGTTTTCTGTATTCTTGTAAGTCTGATTTGCCCTGGAAATAGTTAAAAGAATTAAATGAAGTGTAGTTCAGTGTTTCTTATCGTTAAAGTCCAATAAATCTAACGTCTAGGAGAGATTCTCTCTGTAAGAAAGAGCCAATGTGAGCTTTTGATCATTATCCATATGATCTGAAAAGGCCCTCTAATTACTTGAAATTTGTAGAATACATCAGCTTCTCATAAAATACATTTTTCTTTTAATATCTCTTGTTTTCATGTTAAGTAAACTTGTATTAATTGCCATCTGGTTGGGAAGATTCGAGGTGAGCTGCATATCCTTGTGTAGTAAAATAATTATTCATCTGTTTTTTTATTAAACATACCTAGATTAATGGAAATGATATAACTCAGGGGATGCTTACTATGCTCAGTATACAATTTCATAAATTAATATGTAGACTATTGATTGAAAAACTGGAACTCAACATGCAAATTAAGCTTACATATTATTGAGTTCTTCTGCTCTTTATACAAGCCAGTTACTGTGTTCCAGTTTTTGCTCAGGTGGACTAACATAAATTAAAGGAGATTTTTTAGATTGTGGATGACAACCCTTTCCTAGTGGCCTCTTATGTTAAAGGGGTTGTTTTCTGCGTAACAAATTGCACTTCATAGTGATGGTATTTATTATTCCATGTTGCATACTGGGAAGCGGGAAAAAAATTCCAAATGCAGTGAAATTGGTGAAAGACACCATTTGAGTGGTATTTTTTGTGGGCTTGGATTTTACGGTTTTCACTGTGCACCACAAATGACATGTCTACTTTATTCTTTGGGGCGGTGCCATCACAGGGATAACAAATTTGTATAGGTTTTATAATGTTTTCATACATTTACAAAAATTAGAACCTCCTGCACAAATTATTATTTTATTTTACCATCTTCTGGCACTAATAACTATTTTCATACTGTGGTGTACGGAGCTGTGGGTGGTCTTCTGATCCTTCTGATCACTTTTTATTGAAATTTTTATATTTTTCAAACTGGCAAAAAATTTTCCGTTATGGAGTTAAACACAGTGAAAAACTGTTATTATATCTTGATAGATTGGGCATTTTTTGGATGTGGCGATACCTAAAGTGTTTATGATTTTTACAGTTTATTTATATTTATATGACTTCTAGGGAAAGGTGACTTGAAATTTTAGTTTTTTTTAATATAATATTTTAAACTTTTTTTTAATATTTATTTTTATTATTTTTCAGACCCCCTAGGGTACTTTTAACCTAAGGTTGTCTGATTGATCCTACAATATACTGCCATACAAAAGTATGGAAGTTTATGGGCATTTTTCTCCTCATTTATTACAATGTGCGTATCACACATTGTAATGAATAGGTTAAAACGAGACAGTCTCGGGTCTTCGGAAGACCTTAGGCTGTCATGGCAACCCATCGCCGCTCCCCAATGACATCACGTAGAGAGACGATCTTCATCAAGATGGCGGCCCCCTTGCGCAACCATCTTTTTGAAGCCGCCGCAAAGCGATGCAAGCACCAATCACAGGTGTTACCGGTAAGTGTTTTCCACAATATGCAGCAAAGAATTACTGGCTATGGAGAGGGCTCAGCCTGTAAGCCCTCTCTATGCACCCGCAGCCAATCCATGACGTACTATTACATCGGGGGGGGGGGGGTCGTTAAAGGGTTAAGGTGTGATTTTGGCCTATTTTTCCATACAAACCTTCTTTAAATCCTGAAGATTCCATGGGCTCCTTCTATGAACCCTGAGCTTCAGTTCCATCCATTGAATGTTTGTGTATTATGGCATCCATGGCAAAAGAGTTTTGTATAAACTTCCAAAAAATTTTGGTGAACGTGCATAAAGGTCATGGTAGTTTAGTGCATTACTTGTAGTTTTTAAACCATTGTACCTGTTGATTCCAGATCTTTCTGTAGCACTCCTCCTCATCTGATAATTTTTTTCATTCCTCTGAAATCTTACCAGGAGCACATGGTTCATGTCTGGAAGGTGATAATGTTCTTTCCACTTCCGGATTATGACCGCAACAATGCTCACTAGAACCCTGAGCAATTTACAAATTCTTCTGTAGCCCATTCCAACAGCGTTTTTGCAACAATAAGGTAGTGAAAGTTTTGAAACAATAGACGGGTTTTAACCATTGTGGAATGTCTCTCTTGTGTGGTAACCGAGGAATGAAACACCTTTTAATATACCATCAGTAGATGCAGCTGATACTATGATACAATAAGCGGGAGGATTACATAATAATTACTAATAGATTTCTACTGTTGTCATGACTTTCCATGGCATGTGTTTAATACTTTGAACACTTCCCTGTGTCATTTCCCATTATTTCACATAACTTAATTTATGGACATCTATGACTTGATTTTGATGGCAGAGTGAATGTCTTGTTTAGATATATATATATACACAAAGAATTGATGACTTGTATAATAATAATAATTCTACTCATTGCAAGCATTCTACAGGGCCCGGCCACCTGACCTGCCACACTAAAGAATGGAAGATGTGTTTCATTATATACATAATATGCTGCAATAAGAAGAATGGCTGACAGTTAGTGGATACATATACAGTACAGACCAAAAGTTTGGACACACCTTCTCATTCAAAGAGTTTTCTGTATTTTCATGACTATAAAAATTGTAGAAGCACAATGAAGACATCAAAACTATGAATTAACATATGTATATTATATACTTAACAAAAAAGTATTAAACAACTGAAAATATATCTTATATTCTAGGTTCTTCAAAGTAGCCACCTTTTGCTTTGATAACTGTTTTGCACACTGTTGGCATTCTCCAAGAGGTAGTCACCTGAAATGGTCTTCCAACATTCTTGAAGGAGTTCCCAAAGATGCTTAGAACTTGTTGGCCCCTTTGCCTTCACTCTGCAGTGCAGCTCACCCCAAACCATCTCAGTTGGGTTCAGGATTGGTGACTGTGGAGGCCAGGTCATCTGAAGTAGCACTCCATCTCTCTCCTTCTTGGTCAAATAGCCCTTACACAGCTTGGTGTGTTTGGGGTCATTGTCTTGTAGAAAAATAAATGATGGTCCAAATAAAGGCAAACTGGATGGAATAACATGCTGCTGCAAGATACTGTGGTAACCATGATGGTTCAGTAAACCTTCAATTTTTAATAAATCCCCAATATTGTCACCAGCAAAGCACCCCCACACAATCACACCTCCTCCTCCATGCTTCACAGTGAGAACCAGGCATGTAGAGTCCATTTGTTTACCTTTTCTGCATCGCACAAAGACACGGTGGTTGGAACCAAAGATCTCATTTGGACTCATCAGACCAAAGCACAAACCACTCATTAGACCACTGGTCTAATGTCCATTCCTTGTGTTCTTCAGCCCAAACAAGTCTCTTCTGCTTGTTGCCTGTCCTTAGCAGTGGTTTCCTAGCAGCTATTTTACCATAAAGGCTGCTTCACAGTCTCCTCTTAAAAGTTGTTGTAGAGATGTGTCTGCTGCTAGAACTCTGTGTGGCACTGACCTGGTCTCTAATCTGAGCTGCTGTTAACCTGCGTTTTCTGACGCTATTGACTCAGATGAACTTCTCCTCAGCAGCAAAGGTGAATCTTGCTGTTTCTTTCCTGGGGAGGTCCTCATGTGAGCCAGTTTCTTTGTAGCCCCTGATACTTATCGCAACTGGACTTGGGGACACTTTCACAGCTGCCCTTTTCTAGCCATAAAACAAATTCTGAGTCTATTCAGTAAGACTTTCAGCTGTGTATCTACCTGACTTCTGCACAACACAACTGATGGTCCCAACCCCAATAATAAGGCAAGAAATCCCACTTATTAAACCTGACAGGGCACGCCTGTGATTTGAAAACCTTTTCTGGTGACTACCTCTCAAAGCTCATCAAGAGAATGCCAACACTGTGCAAAGCAGTAATGAAAGCAAAAGGTGGCTACTTTGAAGAACCCAGAATATCTAATATATAAAGCTGGATGTGTGTGTGTGTGTATGTATGTCTGCTAAAGCCAAAATTTTCAACCTCCGCTTTCCAAAATCCACTTATTACCCACCATATACATGAGCCATTGTCTGCTGCTGTGGCAGTTGGAAGCAAAAACTTTAATCGTTGCCGTTCTGCCACAGGTCATTAATATGAGCTCTGAGCTGTGATTGGCTGTGATGGGTATAAGACATTTATGTGTGAGGTAAGATGGATAAAGATACAGAGATAGGGGGAGAATTATCAGAAATGTCTGAGGTAAAACTGTTCAAGTTGCCCATGGAAACCAATCAGAGTTCAGCTGTAATGAGAGTGTCAGAGACAGGCAGTCGCTGGAATGAGAGTGTCCGAGACAGACAGTTGCTTGAATGAGACTGCCATAGACAGACAGTTGCTGGAATGAGAATGTCAGAGACAGTTGCTGGAATGAAAGTGTCAGAGACAGTCACTGAAATGCGAGTGTCAGAGACAGACAGTCACTCGAATGAGAGTGTCCGAGACAGACAGTTGCTTGAATGAGACCGCCATAGACAGACAGTTGCTGGAATGAGAGTGTCAGAGACAGAGACAGTTGCTGGAATGAAAGTGTCAGAGACAGACAGTCGCTGGAATGAGAGTGCCAGAGACAGACAGTCGCTGGAATGAGAGTGTCATAGACAGACATTCGCTGGAATGAGAGTGTCAAAGATGGACAGTCGCTGGAATGAGAGCGTCAGAGGCACAATCGCTGGAATGAGAGTGTCAGAGACACAGTAACTGGAATGAGGGCCAGAGACAGAAAGTCACTGGAATGAATGTCAGAGACATAAAGTCACTGGAAGAGACTGTCAAAATAGCTTATAAAAAAGGGACTGTCAGTGACAGTCTGACACAGTATTTAGATACATATATATATATATATATATATATATATATATATATATATATTTACCTATTGTATTTTGTTGTTGCTAAAAGCTGTTATTTACTATCCCGGGCAACGCCGGGATCTACATCTAGTGAGACATATTTTCAGTTGTTTCACACTTTTTTGTTAAGTATAAAATTCCATATGTGTTAATTCATAGTTTTGATGCCTACAGTGTGAATCTACAATTTTTATAGTCATGAAAATACAAAAAACTGTTTGCATGATAAAGTGTGTCCAAACATTTGGTCTGTACTGTATATGAGTGTATAAATGTATGGATGTGTACATGTGATATGTAATCGATTCGACCCTATTTGCCGAAATGTCAGAGAAAATTTGATTAGATTCTAATCGATTCCCCTTCACATTGCAGCAAAGGCTTACCGCTAACACCCGCAGTCGGTGCTAGCACCGATCGCGGGTGTTAACCCGCAGACCGTCCCTGGCAAAGCTGCTGGCGGCTTATAAAAATGGCGGCGCCGCCATCTTGCTGTGGATCGCCATCGGGGAGCAGTGATCGGTCACCATGACAGCCTCGGGTCTTCCGAAGACCCGAAGCTGCCTCGGCTTAACCCCTTCATTTCAATGTGCGATCAGCACATTGCAATGAATGAGGAGGAAAATCCCCATATACTGCCATACTGTAGTATGGCAGTATATGATAGGATTGATCAGACAACCAAGGGTTAAAATACCCTGGGGAGTCTGAAAAATAATAAAAATAATTTTTAAAAAAGTTAAAAAAAATAATAAAAAAACTAAAAATCCAAATCACCACCTTTCCCTGGAACTGATATAAAAATAAATAAACAGTAAAAGTCATAAACACTTTAGCCATTGCCGCGTCTGAAAATAAAATGAATGAGGAGGGAAATCCCCCACTGTAGTATGGCAGTATATAATAGGATCGATCAGACAACCTAGGGTTAAAGTACCCTAGGGAGTCTGAAAAATAGTAAAAATAAAAAAAAGTGAAAAAAAAATAATAAAAAAAAATATATTAAAATCACCCCTTTCCCTAGAACTGATATAAAAATAAATAAACAGTAAAAGTCATAAACACATTAGCTATCGCACATCCGAAAATGCCCGATCTATCAAAATATAATAACAGATTTTCACTGAGTTTAACCATGTATCAGAAAATAGCGCCCAAAGTCGAAAATGGCACTTTTTTGCCACTTTGAAAAATATAAAAAATTCAATAAAAAGTGATCAAAAGGTCGTACAGTATTTAAAATGATAGCAATGAAAACGTTATCAAAAGTTGCAAAAAAATTACACCACCCACAGCTCCATACACCAAGGAACACTACCTCCATACAGTGAGGAACACTACAGCCATACAGTGAGGGACACTACCCCCATACAGTGAGGGACACTACCCCCATACAGAGAGGGACACTACCCCTATAGAGTGAGGGACACTGCCCCCATACAGTGAGGAACACTACCGCCATACATTGAGGAACACTACCTCCATACAATGAGGAACACTACCACCATACAGTGAGGGACACTACTGCCACACAGTGAGGGACACTACCCCCATACAGTGAGGAATACTACCCCCATACAGTGAGGAACACTACCACCATATAGTGAGGAACACTACTGCCATACAGTGAGGAACACTACCGCCACACAGTGAGGAACACTACCGCCATACAGTGAGGAACACCACCACCATACAGTGAGTAATAAAGCCATACAGTAAGTAAAACTACTGCCATACAGTGAGGAATACAACTGCCATACAGTGAAAGAAACTACCGGCACACAGTGAGGGACACTACTGCCACATAGTGAGGAATACAGTCATACAGTGGGGAATACAACCCCCATACAGTGAGGAACACTACACCCATAGAATGAGGAACACTACCCCCATACAGTGAGGAACACTGCCCCCATACAGTCAGGGACACTATCGCCATACAGTGAGGAATACTACCACCATACAGTGAAGAATTATATCAGCCGGAAAACGAATATACTGCCCACCCCACACACCTTCTACTTAGAAAAGTCCTAATGCTCCGATCCAAAATAAGAGAAGTAGACCTGCCGGATGTCGAGCGCAAGATAAAATTCTCCAAATGTAGATTTTATGAATTTGGGAACAGGGCACACACAATGCTAGCACATCAGTTGCTGCACAAAATGGTTAGCCAAACACCGTACAATAATAAAGATAAAAATGGTACCTTACACTATCATCCTGCTAATATTGCCGAGCTCCTTCACTCTTATTATTCCACTCATTACTCACTGCCTTCTACGCTCCTGTCATGGCCACAGGTGCCCCTGTCGCAGGCACACCTGTGTGCCTTACTGTGCCCTTGGAGCCTGCCTTCCTACCTCTCCCGGCTCCAGTGGCGGCCTCCTCTCTCCTGTGCGCGCGCTCCCGTCTCCTAGGGCGCTGTAAGATTTAAAGAGAACCTACCACCATTGATCTACCCATAAATGTAGATCGAGTGGTAGGTGCATCTAAAGGGCTATCCACACGTCCCCACAATCTTTTGATAACTTCTGTTTCGCTGATATGTAAATTTTCTAAAGAGGCTACTGGGTCGTGAAGTAGCCGGAGCTGAGGCTACACGGCACAGCTACTCCACGCCCCAGTAGCCTCTTTGATCCTCCTACCAGATAACTTCGGCGTGCAGCTCCTCATAGCTGAGCTCGCTCATCCGCGAAGCCTGGTGTATGCGCATGCACAGAACAGTTGGCCCGTGGATGAGCAGTCACTGTGCATGTGCAGACGGCAGGCTTTGCGGACAAGGGCGCGCAGCAATGGGGAGCTGCGTGTGAAGTTATCTGGTAGGAGGATCAAAGAGGCTACTGGGGCATGTAGTAGCCGCGCTGTGTACCCTCCGCTCCGGCTACTCCACGCCCCAGTAGCCTCTTTAGAAAATTTACATATTAGCAAAATAAGAGTTAGCAAAAGATTGCGGGGATGTGAGGATTAGCCCTTACAAGGAATATCCTTACATCCTTCAAATGCACCTACCACCCAATCTACCTTTATATGGTAGGTTCCCTTTAAAGGGCCAGCGCACCGATAATTGGCACTGGCTGTCCGCCTGCCAAAATAAATTCCTGCCCCTTCCTGTGTCCCCTGCTGGATCTTTGTGCCTCATAGCCTTAGAGAAAGCTTTCCTGATGCCTTGTGTGATTATCCTGATTTCCTGTTGTGATTTCGATTCTGTTCCTGACCTCGCTCCTGTGCTGCCTGTCCTGACCTACTGCTACATCCCTGATTCCGATCCTGTGCTGCCGGTCTCGACCTCCTGCCTGTTCCCGACTATAAGTTTGCCTGGCGATTCTGTACTACACCTTGGCTGCCACTGCGGACAAAGTCACGCCTGTGGAATGACCTGGTGGTCCAACCCACTTTGCGGTGGGCTCTGGTGTAAAACTGGATACCACTTAGATTACAGTCCCAGGTGTCAGCTTACGTCATTTGCCAGCGATGGAGAAAACTTAGCCCCCATCCTCTTTGTTGCATGGTGGGAGGAAATGTATATATTCACTGACAGCAACCCGTTCATCCCTCAGATGATCAGGTACGGCCGCTACATCGACGATATCATTATCATATGGGACGTCGGTGTTGCGGCCGTGCCTGACTTCATTCAATATCTCAACAATAATCCACTAAATTTATTTTTCACGTTTCAGTGGCAGAAAAATAACATCACGTTTCTGGATCTAAATTTGGACACACAGGCCAATTCAGAACACATATTTACATCTACTTACCGTAAGAATACAGCCCGAAACACTATACTCCATAGTTCCTCATGTCATCCTGGTAGGGGAAATGCTTAGAGCAAAAAGAAATTGCTCCATTGACATAGTATTTCAAAACTAAGTCAATCTAATAGAAAAGAGAGGCTACACAAAATGAAATTTAAACAGAGCTAAAAATATTAGCCATAATAGATCCAGAGAAAACTTACTCTCTGATTCACACATATCTTCCTCTATTCCCACACAAAAAACTAAACCTACCTTTGTTACAACATTTAGTGTTGAACATAAAATTATAAATAACATCATCAATACATTCTTACCTATGCTATATCAGGACGACGAGTTGCGGCAAATTCTACAAGAAGGCGTTTCTTTTTCTACCAGAAAAGCTCCCACCATAGGCAGCATACTGTTCCCTGGCGATACTAACTGAAATACATGCACAAGGTCATGACTTAGTACAAAAGGTTTCTTTAAGTGTGGTGCAAACATCTGTAAATGTTGTATATATGCACGGAACTGCAAAACAACTTTAGATAAAAATAACAATGGTGAAGTGGCTATACGCGACTTCATAAATTGTAACACTAAATATGTTGTATATTGCATTACATGCACATATTGCAATAAAGACTACATAGGCTGCACCAGTAGAACATTGAAAGAGCGTATAAGAGAACACCTTAATGGTGTCACTAACATTGAGTATATCAATCCGTCCAATGCAGCCAGGCATTTCATCTATCATCATGATAGAGATCTATCAGGCTTTTCCTTCTGTGGCTTGGAGAGAGTTAAACAAAATCGTAGGGGTGGTGACCTAAGAAAAAAACTTCTGAATCGGGAGGGGTTTTGGATCCTCACCAAGGATTGCATATACCAGTGATGGCTAACCTATGACACGCCTAGCCATTTTCAGTGACACGCGGCCACCGGAGAGCTAAGTTTCATCCTCGGCTCCTACACGGCCAGGTGCAGTAGCCGGGAGGCTGAGAGATTGTCATGCACTGAGCTCACAGCACTTCCTTCTCCTCTTCCTCCACCGGGCCGGCCCCTCCCCATGTGTGAGCTGTGCCTCGTGTCTCCAGTCAGCACAGGTATCATCCTGGGGCTCAACACCAAGAGAGGGGACCCGACCATCAACCTCAGAAACTCCTCTGCAGCTCCTGATAGTTGTGCTGGGGGGAGTTGTTGTGGTAGGTCACCTCTACACTGACCATCTCCACAGCAGGGATGAGGGAGGACAACCACTCTCATCATACATACAAGACATCATACAGTGAGTAATGTCAGTGTACTGTATGATGAAAGACAGTCATCAGGGCTTGTATGTCAGTTTTGTGACGTACAAGCCCTGAAATAATCACAACGCCTTGCAAACCGTCAGACATTGCGATTATTTTGCTCCTCATGAAGGAGATGCAGACAGCGGCACCTGCGACTCACTATAACCTGTGAACTTTCATGACAAAGTTTGCAGGTTACTAAGCATTTCCACACATGTCTGATTGTAACGATCTATTACAATGTGCGATTTGCACATTGTAATAAATAGATGATGTGGAAAATCCCCATATACTGCCATACTGTAGTATGGAAGTACATGGTAGGATCAATAAGACAACCTAGGGTTAAAGTACCCTAGAAGTTAAATAATTATACATATTTGTTATTTAAACTATAAATATCACAAAATTATGTTTTTTTTCAAGGTGACACACCACCCGAGTTATGCTCGGTTTTTTGGCGAATTTGACACACCAAGCTCAAAAGGTTGCCCATCACTGGCATATACCCTCAAGGATTTAATGTAAGAAATGATCTACTGGTCAATTACTAGGAATTGTCATAGCACATATTTTTTGTCTTTTTACATATTACGATGTTTTTATTGTTAATATCTGTACAAGTATAAGGTGCCCAGGCGCGGCAGGTATACACACCTGTTCAATCAACATGCCGTTTCTGGTTACGAACTATAAGTGCCTGCCGTGTCCTACACACTTTATCTATGACTAAGGACCAAGAAGGTCAGAAACACGTCAGATTTTAGCCACATCTGTAACAGCTGTTTTCCATGCACAAATAAAAGATACAAGTTTTGATACAGACGTGGCCATGGACTTTGTCACAGACCTTCCCTCTTCCTCTGGGAATACCATTATCTGGGTGGTAACCGACCGGTTCTCCAAGATGTCCCATTTTCTCCCACTGCCAGGTCTGCTGTTTGCTCCTCGCCTTGCCAGCCACCTGTTCTTCACTCACATCTTCTGGCTTCATGGTCTCCCCATGCATAATGTATCAGACCGTGGGGTTCAGTTTGTTTCCCGTTTCTGGCATTCTCTGTGCAGCCAACTTTTCTTCAGCGTATCACCCACAGTCTAATGGACAAGTCAAGAGGGTTAATCAGATCCTAGGCTGTTATCTCTGCCATTTCTGCCTGACAGGACAACTGGTCCACTCTGCTGCCATGGGCAGAGTTCTCCTACAACTGGATTCTGAGTCTGCCGATGCCACTCCTTTCTTTGTTGTGTATGGGAGGCATCCACGTCCAATCCTACCTCTCTCCGTGTCTGCTGATGTTCCTGCTGTGGAAAAGTTGATAGAAGACCTTAAATCCATCTGCTTCAGGCGCCGCCCGCTCCTGAGGCTGACAAAACTCAGGCTGACAAGAAAAGCAGGCCTCCTGCCATATTTGCTCCAGGAGACAAAGTGTGGCTGTCCGCCAGGTATTTTCAGGTGAAGATCCCCAGTTAGAAACTGGGTCCACATTTCCTGGGACCGTTCAAGGTGTTACAGTGCATTAATCCAGTGGCGTATAAGCTCCAGCTTCCTCTTACCATGCGCATCCTGAATTCCATCCACATGCCTCCCTGCTGAAACCCATCATCCTGAATCGATTCTCCTGGCAAGTCCCTCCTCCTGCTCCTGAAGCTGATGCTTCTGATATCTTTGAGGTATAAGAGGTCCTTGATATGAAAATGGTCAGAGGGAAGCGATTCTATTATGTTGACTGTAAGAAGTTTGGCCCAGAGGAAAGGTCTGGGGAACCCGAGGACAACATTCTGGATCGTGCTCTTCTTCACAGGTTCCTCCAGTCCAAGAAGAGGGGGAGGCCGAAGGGGGGGTACTGTCACGGCTATGGGTGACCCGGCGACCCATATTCTGGGTCACACGCGCACCCATGTGCCTTACTGTGAACCCGGAGCCTGTCTGCTCCAGCGGCAGCCTCCTCCCTCCCCGCGGTCTGGCAATCGTGTTCCCAACTCCTAGGGCATGTGCGCCAGCTCTGTAAGTTTTAAAGGCCCAGCGCGCCAATAATTGGCGCTGGCTACCCGCCTGCCATGATAAATTCCTGCCCTATTCCTGTGTCCCCTGCCGGATCTTTGTGCCTCATAGCCTCAGAGAAAGCTTTCTTGATGCCCTGTGCGATTATCCTGATTTTCTGTTGTGACCTTGATTCCATTCCTGACCTCGCTCCTGTGCTGCACTTCCTGACCTACTGCTACATCCCCGATTCCGATCTTGTGCTGCCAGTCTCGACCTCTTGCCTGTACCCGACCACGAGTTTGCCTGACAATTCAGAATTATGCCCTGGATGCCACCACAGACAAAGTCGCGCCTGTGGAACCGCTATGCAGCAGGCTCTGGTGAAAACCGGGTACCACTTAGATTCCGGTCCCAGGTGTCGGCTTATGTCATTGTACGCGGTGCTCCAGAGGATCCACTACCTCCAATGCTGACAGCTCCCTTCTTCCTCTCCTCCTAATAGACTAAGTGATTGGCTTATGGTTTTGTCTGATATAGACAAGCGGGTGACAATACTCGCTGCACTGTTGATCTGAAAACTAAATCAGAAGCCCTTGTATTGAGTCTCCATGCTGAATAGGCAATCGACAGTTTAAATTGGCATTAAATTCGGACATTCGGACAATATCACCTGATATAACTGGTTAATAAAGTGTTTAGATAAATTGATGCCATTCTGAAGGTACAGGGATTCAATTATGTATCATATCTATTTACTTTATATTTATGCATATATAAATCTATATAATCTTTTATATTTATCTTCTATCATCAATCTACCTATCATCTGTCTATCTCCTATAAAATTCTTCTACAGTCCCATATTACAGATTGCATTACCATACTACTGTTTGTAAACTACAAAGTGTTATTATTGTGCAGGGTTAAAGGGAGCAAGCTTACTGAATGTGACTGTTCATAAAATAGTTTTATTTTGGGGCCCCAATTTTAGTTTTGCCCAGGGCCCCACTTTGTCTAAAACTGCCCCGGCTGTAGGAGTGGTAGTTCCTGCAAGCCCTTCTTCATACTAGTTGTTCTGAATTACATCAGTACACAATTAACTTTAGCTGACGAAAGGTAAATAAAACTGAAAAATAAGGTTTTTATGCTAGACATATCTTATGGATCGATATTTCTGTAAATTGTTTGCTTCTTCAAAAGTCCTCAACGTCTATTAAATAATTGGCCAAAATAGTTTAATAAGTGAAAATGATTTTCCTCAATTTGACATGGGCACGTTACACATTCTTCATCTATCTGTCTGCTTCCAGGAGTTTGAATTCCGGAGGTCAGAATCAGCTTGGCACTATTCTCAGGAGCTTTTAGATGTGCTTTTCATCGTGGGCCTTAGGGGCAAACAACAGAACAGTTATGAGCTATTCCAGATGAGCCTAAAAGTTTTCTTTCAGTAAGTTAAACTTTCTCTGAACATAACTGATTCAAGCTATAATTAGATCCAGAAAATAAGTACCCTACAGCTTTTAGTGAATTCAGGTGACATGTTATAAAGATCTGGAAAAAAATTTTAAATAGAGAAACCCTGGTGTTAACTTAAAAGTCAAAAATGTTAGCGCCCCTGTGCCTGTAGAACATTTTTTTTTTTAAATGCATAAAGTATGTTCTCTTACATTTAAAACTAGAGTCTGCTATTACATACCCGATTCATGTTACTATTAGAAGAATTTGAAAAGAATTCCATCATAGGAAGGATGTCCTTTGGCCTACCATTGACCTTTTTGGAATACTCTATATTCTCTGTTTCAGAGTGGTTTTTAAGTGATTCCCATCAAATTCCACACTTGTATATTCATAAAAAGATGTTAGAAGAACTTACTTGTCATAGTATTGCAATATCAGGAAATCTGCTTTTATCTTTGTTTTTCTTTTTTCTCTCTCTTATATTTGCACCTTTTATGGCGCATTTAAACATTTGTCTATATCTGCAACTTTTTCACCCATGCACAGGGGTGTACCTAGCTTCTCTACTGCCTGAGGTGGTTTATAAAAAGACCCCCCCCCCCCAAAGGTCAAAGAGTTATATATAGGGCTTAGTGGTAATAATCAATTGAGGTAACCATGGATCACAGAATTGGTAGAGAAGCCGGTCACACATGCTCCCTGCGCTATAATGTGCCATTTGCAGCAGCTCTGAGTCTAAAACACCCCTTTTCTGTAGCTGCCCCCCTAATATCCCTTATCTTTGGCCTTTTAACTTTGAGGAAAAAAACATGCATACAGTACATACCCAAGTATAAGCCGAGGCGCCTAATTATACCACAAAAAATAAAGAAAAAAGAAAAATGGGAAAACGTATATAACAATAAAATAATGATAACAGGACATTGAATAGCAATTCATTTATTGGTTGTGGTGGCAGATAAAAGCAAATACTGAGGAGATAAAACAAAATAAGGGTGGTGTCACTTTGGTGTTTTTTCCACATCAGTGATTTCTCACTGAAGCCATTAGGGATATATACAGATTGGTTTTCTCTTCCTGGCTTCAGTGATTTTTCACTGATGTCTTACTGAACCATTCTTTTCAATTAACTTTTTCACACTTCTGTTTTTTCAATGATCCAATTGTTGTCGGTGAATACAAATAGGACAGTTTCTAATTTTTTTCCACTGACCATTGATCAGTGGGGAAAACCAACGTGAATCCGCCCTAAATTAGATAAATTGGATGATAGCAGATTAGCATTTGAGTTGGAAAGGGAACACAAAAATCTAAATGGTTAAAAAGTTACACACTTGTGTTCTGTGGGTCTGGAAGGCAAGATGTAGTAAATCTAAGAGAGCATAATTCATCAGGTATGTAGTAAAGCCAGAGGTTCCTTCAGTGTACAAGGAAGCCACATACATTATGTATTTTCAGTTATTGGTGGAGTATATGGTAGGCTATAGTTTTGGGATGAATAGGGAGTGAGACTATGGTGGTGGAAATGGAGAAGATGCAAGAGGCAATAGATACATGTGTTGAGAATGGTGAGGTGTGTGAAATGATCTAAATGGAAGTCCCATGGTTTGAGCTGCTATCTGAGTTTTTCTAATCTGTTGGGAGTTGTTGATAAGATGGACAATTCCACCAGATATTTAGCATTGTACCTGTGTCGTCCTCACAGCGCCAGCATTCATCCGAAATCTGAGGATCAATTTCTCTCAATTTAACTGGTGTGCGAAATGGGAAAGTATCCTAAAGTAAGGTTCCTGAGAACGACAGGAGGAAGACAGGACGTGTGTCAGAATGAACACTGTGTAGTGTGCTAAAACCTTTACCAGTAATGTGATTGGTATTACCTATAAAATATGCAATTTCATCAATAGTCGATCCAAAAGGGTCATATATTTAGCCATCTGTGCTTGTGGCCTCGAATATCTGGGGAAATGCATAAATGAATTTCGTAGAGGAATCGGAGACCATTTGGGCGACATTGCACATAATAGAATACAAAGCCTTGGCGAGAGACATACATAATGATCACAATGATGATTCAAGGGGTCTTTCCTTCATAGGGATTGAACTAATAAAACCTCCCCCTAGAGTAGGAAATTGGGACCGTATACTACACCAACAAGAAGCGAGGTGGATTTTTCGTTTGAAAACCGTATCTAATTTGGAATTAAACAAGCAACTCAGCTTTGCTTGTTTTATTTAGTTCAACTTCATCAGACTCAATGAAATGTCTGATAAATTCCTTGCCAGGGGTTACCTTACACAGTTGGTCCATAGACATAGGACAAAAGCCTTGAATTTGGAAAAGTCTTCTCTACTAACCCCCAAGTCTAAGGAACATACAAAATCTGATAGAATTCCTTTTGTGGCTACCTATGGCCCACACAGTCAGTTTATTTCTAAGTTGATTCATAGACATTGGTCTACACTATCCCGATATCATCATGACATTAAGGAGTTTCAGGTCCCTCCCCTTTTCTCCTACAGGAGACCAAAAAACTTGAGGGACAGACTGGTCAAGGGCGATATTAGTCCTAGTTTGAAACCTGGTTGCTTTCCCTGCATGAACTGTGAAAACTGCAGCTACATGTTGAAAGGCGGCTCCTTTATTCATCCGGTAACGGGTCGTAAATATGACATCAGACATCACTTGACCTGTAGAACTGACCACGTAATTTATATCCTGATTTGCCCTTGCCCAAAATTATATGTGGGGAAGACCACTACAGAATGCAGATTGAGACTGCACAACCACAGATCATCCATCAGGACGTCCAAATTAGACCTACCTGTTCCCCGACACTTTGTAGAATATGGTCACTCAATACATCAACTAAAATTTTGCATTATTGACCATGTACCACCCCTTAGGCGTGGAGGGGATAGACAAAAAGTTCTAAAGAAACGGGAAACCGAATGGATTCATAGGCTCAAGTCCATACAACCTGGTGGATTAAATATCGAGTTTAATTTGAACACTGTGATTTAGTATTTTCATCCTATGATTCTTTCCATTGATATTGACTATACATACTACGATGTAAGGAAGTTGAATGATTAACTCTGTACATTTTGATATTAATTCTATTCTCTTTATAGTCACAGATCACATTATACATAGTGCTGATGACAGTCAACCCTAAGCGCTTACCACAACCTTCTTTCCCTTTGGAATATGGCCCACGCCGACATTGCCCCTTTTTACATTTATTTTTCATGACCCACAAGATTGTCACTTTATTTTTCTATACTGGAAGAATTTGACCAAGAAGCACAACGGAGACATGGATGTTCCTGATGGACACAGCGATAAATGTAGAAGTTCACCGTGACTGGGTGGACCCTGATTATCCTGCCTCCAACAAGAGGTTTTACCGTTTGCTGGATAACCTTCCCAGTTTTTGACAACCTTCTTTCCACATTCATTCTCCTATGGGCAAAATGTACGCATGCCCACATCTGAGATGGCTTCCGCTATGCTGAGGCGAAATCTCGCGAGAGTTGAGGCAATTCCGAGATAGTGACGATACTGTATGACGTAATAGACGTCATACAGGCAGTGATGCTGGACACAGCTAGCAACGCGATCACATCGTCTCAGTGAGTCCACTTGGATTGCTGTTCCCACCATGGCTGAGGTATGCCTATAATCAGTGAAGTGGTGCTCTTAGATGTACTCTATCCTTGTTACACTTTATTATTTGTGGAGAAGGCGTCCTGCTCTAACCGGGTTGCTTAGCAACAACATTGACATGCGATGTGGGTTTGTTGACAAACACTGGCGTGACGGCGCGCTGGGTTGATTGTCGGGTACTATGATACACTTTTTGTAGCAACACTTGTTTGCATCAATATAGCACTGGATGTATTAACATAAATATGAAGTTTGTTGACACTATGTAACTATATTGTTATATATGTTTTAATTGCACATGTTGATTTCTCTTTGATGATGTCACATCCTGCGGGGGATATAAACCCGCCTTGTATGTTCACACACTATACTTGAAAATGGCTAGATTGAGATAGCTGAAACGTTGTATTTTCCCACTGGTGAAATAAACACTAGTTTTCAGTGCTGCTTCCCTGTTTTGGATTTTGGATAGTTCAACTTCATAGATATAATTTATGTTTAAGGATTTGATCATCTATCATATCATAAATGGGTATTTCTGTCGATCTCAGCTGCCTAAATCCTACTTCTCTTTCTTCATTCATGGTCATTGACCAACTATCCATCAATATCCATTGATATTATTGAATCCAGCGTAACTCCCCCTCTCTGTGAGATCCCCCTCCCACTTTAGTGACTCCACCACTCTGGACCCTCCTATAGTTCTGACATCATGCAAACTCCATTAGTGGCCCGGCGTATGGTACGACACATGCACAAGTGACGCACTTCCAGTTAGGAACGTTGGCACTTCCACCTTTTACTCTTAGCACACTGAGTCCACCTGCGTGATGCTGGTTAACCACACCCCCATATGCTGTACACCCCATAATTCAGAGTTGCGCCAGCAACAGGGGGCAGGACAATGTGAGTGAAGTTTCTAAACTCACAGAGCACACTCTTTTTATTCCCAGATGTCATAGTTACACACAAGCCCATTGGCTTTACAATATAGTGCTCGGTCCACATCAGGACTAGACCTAAATGCACCTCAGCTTGTCATTATAAACTTGCATTCCACTCATTACTTTTGCTCTTCTTTGCTTGATGGGTTTTCTTGTGGTGTCCCCTGACGAGCCCACAGGGCAAAACATGCCGTGTCGGGGCCACAAATACTAGCAACCGTTTACATGGGACTTTGACCAAGTTAGTGTCATAACAGGGTCAACAATTTATAGGGACAGGTTCCTGTCGGGGTGGTAGCTGGTTCCGAGGTTAGGTACATAGGCCATTAACAGGACTCAATAATAGGTTTAGGAGGGATAGTCTCCTCAGTCCCAGGAGAATTACTCTTTTTCAGACTCATTTAAAACCCATTTAATATTGCACTTACAGGTACATAATCTATATACACCCCACACATAGGCCCTATTTAGACAGCTCAGCTTTTATTGTAAATCTTAACAGATGCTGATCAAACTATACCTGTCCTGTTTATGTCTTTTTCTTATTGAGGTAAGCACTTTTCTCATCTTTTTATATTTATCAATTATAGCCGTTATTGATATTGATGGTTTAAATTTTTTTTTCATCGAAAGTGTAATTTCTCCTTTTTATTATTTATGTATTAAAAGTTAAGTTTGGATTCATATTTTGCATCTCTCCCAACTATTAAATTAAAACCGAACCGAAGCTTGAACTCCTGATGGGAAATGGAGATTGCCTAAAAGGGAAGCTAAAGGGCCTGGAAGGGAGACCATACGAAGTTTGAATACAAACATCCTCCTTGCTTGCAGTATCCCTCTTAACATGGAGGGTACTGTGAGAGATTGGAGTGCAATGGACTGGGTCAGCCAGAAAAAGACCAAAACATGTGAAGAAGAAAGGTCAAATTCTGAAGTGACTTAGAGTTTGTTTATCCTGTGGTGAAACTAATCAATTTTTAGATTTTTAAATTGGAATGTTAAGAATTATTTTTTAAGACCCAAAATTATTAGGGAACCTTAAACAGAAATTGAATAGCTTTATGCAATTTGTGTGGGAACAACCCATTAAACATTTTTCTGAGAGCTTTGAGTACACTCTGAAGTGATAAAATGTAACCAGGTTATTAGAATGTATACATGGAGAATGATAACTTTTCACATGGGATGTTCATGTATTTAATTGAATTATCCAACATTTTAAAATAAAGAATTCGTTAAATTTGAAAATTGATTGCAATATAAAACACAAACCTGTATGTAACGGACATGCATTTCAGATAGGATGTCTAATACACTGACTATCACAAACTATTTTGTAAATAAAGTTGATCTCTAAATTATGTTATTCAGGATAGAGACCTGAGAATTCCGCCACTAAAGCAATATCGCTCAAATAAAGAAAATTATTGATAAAGTCTCTAAAGGAAGATGGGAAAAGTATTTGGGATGTAAATATCCAGTGTGGGTTCTAGAATATGATTTTGAGATTAGATTTGTTGGACCTTCCCTCCCTTAATATGTGTACATTATATGTGCATAAGAAAAAGGTGTCCCTCTACACAGCTAGTTTTTCAGGAGGGGGAGGATAAGAAGGGAGGAATTGAGAAAAATAAAGAGCTGAAAGTAGGCCATCCATGATATTGGGGTATCTGGATGAGCTGTTTTCAGGTCAGACCACAAGGACAAAGGAAGAACCCTTTAAAATATCATCAACTTTTATGTTTTAGAGGAGTACCATAGAAATCTGACAGCATTTTGCCCCAACAGAAATGAAGGGTTCTGGAAAATGGGTGTGAGGGGGCCCAGTCCTTGGGATAATACAATCTTACCAAGCAAAGTGTCTCAAACCGCTGAGAATGTAGACACCAAAAGAGGATTCTTGAAATTGTGAGGGTCTATGAGAAAGTAAAAACCAGTGAAAGATGCGACTGATGTCAAGTGGCAAGCTTCTATCTTGTAATGAGATTGTCATTTTGAAATTGTTTTCTCGTGACACATTGTACTTCATGTTAGTTAAAAAATTTTGGTGGTATGTTTTGCATTTGTTTATGAAAAAATCAGATATTTGGTGAAAATTTGGAAAAATTCTAAATTTTGAAATTCAAAATGTTCTACTTTTTCCACACATGAGTCATAACAACAAAAAACGTAATAACTAACATTCACCGAATGTCTACTTAATGCCTCCGTGGTTTTTTATACATACTCTCATTTTGGGGCTTTATACGTCACGTGCAATTTTTCACATTTTCACTTTGAGAGGCCTAAATAAAAGTAAAACCCCGTAAATTACCCTATTATAGAAACTACACCCCTCAACGTACGTAAGACAACTTTTATGAAGTTTGTTAACTCTTTAATTGTTTTACAGGGGTTAAAACAAAATCGGATGCAATTTCGAAATAAAATTTTTTTTGGCTAAATTAATGTGTTTTTCATAAAATGTACAAATTCTCAGTGGATAAAATACCAAAACGCTCCACAAAATTTGATACCCAATCCCTCCTGCGTATAACAATACCCCATATGTGGTGGTAACCTGCTGTATGGGCACATGCCAGGGCATGGAAGGGAAGCTGCGCCATTCAGAGCAGATTATTCATTGTCACTTTATAATGGCTACACAATCGTTTCTTGGCAATTTGGACATATAAGGGCTTATTTTTTGCGACATGAGATGCACTTTACAAATGCTTAATTTTAGTGGGTCGGTAGCTTTTTGATCACATTTTATTAACTCTTTAATGTATGGAGGAAAAGAAAATTGTCAATTTTGGGTTTCTTTTTTTGTATCTTTTTGGGGTCGTACACCGTACACTAAAAATACTATATTATCTTTATTCTAGAGATCACTACGATTACGGTGATACCTCATTTATATAGGTTTTTATATCGCGGTGATACCTCATTTATATAGGTTTTTATATCGCCATCTTTTTGGAGATATAACTTTAATATTTTTTGGTTAACAGAGCTGGTTTAGGGCTTATTTTTTACGTATGAGTTGTCCTTTTCAGTGGTACCATTTTGGTGCACATAACTTTTTTTGATCACTTTTTGGAACATTTTTGTGACGGGATTTTATGAAAAATTTACATTTTTGGTGAGTTTTTCGGGTTTTGTTTTTACGGCGCTCACCATACGGGTCCAATAATGTTTCTAACTTATTGTACAGATTGTTACGGACGCGGTGATACCAAATATGTGAGGGGTTTTGGTGATTTTCTGTTTTTTTTTACTTTATTAGATGTGTATAGGGAATGTTTGTGTTTAGGGGACTTTAATTTTATTTAATTAATTCTTTTTAAAAAGTGTGTTTAATTAGTGTTTTTAACTTTTTTTCTTTACTTTTACAGGTTAGCTTGAACAAGCGGTCCTCTGATCATTTGTTCAAGCTATTCTTCACCTAATACAGTGTAATACAGATGTACACTGTGCATGCTCAGTGTGTCACAGCCACGGCTACCAGGAGGGAGATCGCGCAGCCCCGGGCACTGCCAGTCCCGGGGCTGCAATCGGAGCAGCGGACCCCCCCGGTAAGTGCCGCGGGGGGTCCGATTCACATTAAATGCCCCTGACACGCCGCGGTCAGCGCGACTGCGGCGTGTTAGGGGTTAACACCTCCGATCGGAGAAATCCCAATTGCGGGTGTTAGAGGCGGGTGTCGGCCATCATATACTGCCGACACCCGCAGCTTCTGCCGCCGGCTCCATTAAGGAGCCGGCACCAGAAGCATGACGTACTATTACTGCATTTTGCGGGAACGCACCTCAAATGTAGTACATCAAATGTCGGGAAGGGGTTAGGTCCAGGAGATCTGCTCCCCCTTTAACCTTGGGAGGGTTCTGGTATCCACATCCTTCACCCCCATATAATCCACCCAAATGCTTAATGCATATGCAATTTCCATTTTCAACACATTTATTTAACCATTTAACTGTGGAGTACTGAGGAATGGTCCAAATAAAACTTTCTGTCTTCCACATCTTTCAATAAATTGTAATACACAATGACCAGAGAGGGGAGGCAGGATAAGTTCAAAGACAAGAGAACTGGAGCATGGTGTGAGCAAACTACTATGTCAGTGTGATAATCCGAGGAGGAACACAAATTTCCTGCTATATGTTTGGTGTATCTATGCGAATATCACAAACCTGGGGACTTTTGGAGTGTTAGGCAGTTTAAAAAAAGGCAGGAACTAAATTTTAATCTGCAGTTCGCATTTTCAACTATTTTTTTAAATAACTATATCTCTGGTTGTGTAGCTCACAAAGTTCTGTAGAACAAACAGCTGAATTGACACTCCCTTTTCAGACTCTAAACTTGACTCATCTGAGGCAAAATATGAAACTTCCTAGCTTATTTACTAAGGGTCCCAGCATTTAGAAGGGGATTGTGTCGCACGCGATGGGATTTTGGCGTATTGGCACCGGCTTTCATGCGTCAGAAGTCGGGGGGTGGGCCGTCGGACAATCCGACAGATTCGGACTGAGCACGGGATTTAACTTTAAAATTCTGTCGCAATCCAAGCACTTACATGCATTAGGAAGAAGAAGGTGAACGCTGGACAACCTGATGGGGGAAGTGGCACATGCAGGATATCAGGCGCACAATCTTCTTGAATCGCAACAGATGTGCATTCCGTCTGACATTCCGGATCGAGGAATGCGCATGGATGGGTAAGTAAATGTGCCCCCATGTGTTTGCAGCATGTGTGTGGTGTGTGACATTGTTAGTCATAACTATTATTGTTAAAAGACAAAACACATGTTGCAACTTACAGAACACCTGTGTTGGAAGCGTTTTGCCCAATGCATTTAAATTGCACCAGAATGCAACCTCTGGCTGTGTTTACATTCTTTATTTGAATTACGTTTGGGATCACTATTCCAGCCCAGTGGAGAGGAGTTTTGCTCTATCACACCTACATTTACACTGCACTGCTTGCGATCAGGAATGAGCACTACATGTTTTGCAAAAAGAAAGTCCTCCCCACTGTGCTGGGATTGTGTTGCTAAATGTCATTCAAACCCAGCATGGGAACGTAACCACCAGGAACTTAAATGTGCCCTCTAACCCTAAGCCAACTAAACCTAGCCCCAATAACCCTAAGTCAACTAAACCTAGCCCCACTAACCCTAGGCTATTGACCCACTACAGTGCCATCCATAATTAGAGGGGCTGTAGGCAGAGGCTGCGGAGGGAACGCTAAATATACATACAGATGGGAGGCACAGTGCTGGACCAGAGCGCCAAAGGGGGAGTAACACCTCTGCCTTGCAGCACTGGGGTCCTGGGTTCGAATCCCACCCAGGTCAACATCTGCAAAGAGTTTGTATGTTCTCTCCGTGTTTGCGTGGGTTTCCTCTGGGTCCTCCGGTTTCCTCCCACACTCCAAAACATACTGTTAGGTTGTTTAGATTGTGAGCCCCATGGGGACAGGGACCAATTTGACATGCTTTGTGCAGCGCTGTGTAATCTGTGTGCGCTATATAAATAAAGAGTTAACTTGTGTTTGTGGGAAAACCCCTTTAAGCTGTTCAACAGAACATAACTGCAAAAATTGACCTGGACAATGACCCTTGGTCATAAAGGGGTTAATGTGGTTATTGGTGCCAATGCAAAATGCAGTCCACATAATCATGATCAGTAAATATTTATTAACACAGCATATTTTTGATCCAATTTAGTGTAGTAAGTCAGAAAAGATAAAACATGTTGCTTTTCCCCCACTGGTAGAAGAAAAAGCTTCAGTCTTTGCATTCCATTGAAATGTATAATTTTTATAGAAAACGTGCTGTTGTGGGTGTTGTTCACTGTAATGCTGTGCATTTAGTAACAATATAAGGTTCATATACATCTGATACTACTCCTTTAAATACCACACTAAAAACAAGTTCCTCCAAGATAGAAGAATGAGGTCAACGCTGTGAGGAGATTCCATTACTATGTAGGGTCATCCCGGGACTTCAAGTAAATGACCACTAGATGGCGACAAAATCTACAACTAGTGACAGGCAGGATAGAATTACTACTAACTGCACATGTAGGGGGAGTGCAATGTGTGTTTATGTACACAAACAGAAAGCTAGAGACAAAGTTCAACCTGTGCCTCGTATACAATGAAATGCATCAATGGCGTGTAAGCTCCTCATGTAACAGTAGGCCGTGTGTGGATTCACGTGTGATCGTGTAGCTGCCGGCTGCCTGGTGTTTATGTGGAGCTCTATAGGCGGGAAATCCCTTCCCAGCAGCGCCCTTTCTGGTGTCATGGAATGGATGTTGCTTTGGTTGCTGCTGCCGCACTGCTAACACTTCCTGCAGTCATCTGCGGCCAATGCTATTGATTGTATCCATCTCCATTCGTTCACAGAGCCTGACGCCGCTCAGTCTGGCAGGGAGGAGTCTTGCCATGAAAGGGAGACTGGGGTGGGGGGATGTTCATAAACAAAACGCTGAGAAAGAGGGAAAGTTGAAAAAAAAAAGAGAGGAGGGGGAATCCCCCAGGCTGCCACCTTCTTTGGGGGTCTAGGTGCTATTTTTTATGAATGAACTGCATGCCAGTGACAAGTTATTAAGCGTTGTTAGTGTTGTGGCGCTGGGGAAGGGAGAGGCCAAAAGCCGTCTGAGGTAAAAAGCCCTTTTATGTAGGACACAGGATACACTTAGCTGAAGTAGTAGTCTCACAGCCTGGCATGTAAACTCTGAAGGCTCTCCATTATCCCTCCCCTCTCCCATTCACAAGAAATGCACTTCTGGGCTTCACTGCTTTCAGTACCTTCTCTTCATTTATGCATTAGGAGGCGTTCTGAGGAAAATAACCTTTAATGCAAAAAATTGCAAGAGAAATAGGCATCAAGGCGAGCAGGCTGAAGTATGATTTAAAGGGTTAAAAAAGTCTGGACACCTCAGTGCGCCTTCACGGGCGTTGTGTTTTGTTTGCATTAACGCTTACGGTTCCAAAAGCATCAGAGCAGCTAAGAAGAGATTTGCCTAATTACACTGCTGTCATCATTGCGTTTACAAAACAAATCAACAGAATGTTAATGCATGTTAACGCGTTGTTAATACACAAGTTAAAATCACGTTAACGCGTGCGTTTTGTAAACGCAATTGCGACAGCAATGTCATTAGGCAGATCTCTTCTCAGCTGTTCTGATGCTTGTGAAAACATGCGTTGAGGCCAATGACACACAATTTTTGTTGTGTTTTTTCATTGCGTTTTTGCATCCTTGAAAAACTTGTCATATTTGCATACTGTGGGTACATTGGGTTTTAGATTAAAGGGTCTTAACTTGGCGGTTTCTAACCTGTGTTTTTTTTCTGTGTTTTTTGAGGTACATTTCTTTTTAATTTATTCGGAGCATTTGTAATTTTTGAAAACACATGCATTTTCAACACGTTCGAAAACAGCAGAAACGTGACGCCATGTGTGTCACCGGCCTTAGGGTGAAGACACACGTGGCGTTTTTAGTCCGTTTTTAGTTCACAGCAGAAGACACCCGTGGCGCCACGTCATAACGCGACGCTAGCGCACAGGGGGAGGTCCTCGGCACAAACACACATGCGTTTCCAGGGAAACGCATGCGATTGATAAACCGATCGCATGCGTTTCTTTGGAAACGCATGTGCGTTCGGGCCGAGGACCGCCCCCTGTGCGCTAGCGTTGCAGTATGAACGGACGCCTAGCGGTATGTGTGACCGCGGCCTAAGGATGAAGACACACGTGGCGTTTTGGGCCGTTTCTAGTTAGCGCGTTTTCACATCGTTAAAAACGCATGCGTTTTTTACAATCTGAAAACGCGCTAACTAAAAACGGCCTAAAAACGCCATGTGTGTCTTCACCCTAAAGCCGGTGACACACGTGGCGTCACGTTTCTGCTGTTTTCGAACGTGTTGAAAATGCATGTGTTTTCAAAAATTACAAATGCACTATGCGTTTTTTACGATCGCATGCGTTTTTACGATCTAAAAACACCACGTGTGTCTTCACCCTTAGGCCGCGGTCACACATACCGCTAGGCGTCCGTTCATACTGCGACGCTAGCGCACAGGGGGCGGTCCTCGGGCCGAACGCACATGCGTTTCCAGAGAAACGCATGCGATCGGTTTATCAATCGCATGCGTTTCCCTGGAAACACATGTGCGTTTGCGCCGAGGACCTCCCCCTGTGCGCTAACGACGCGTTATGACGTGGCGCCACGGGTGTCTTCTGCTGTGAACTAAAAACAGCCCAAAAATGGCCTAAAAACGCCACGTGTGTCTTCACCCTCTCAGCTGAAGTTGCATTCACACGTTCCAGAAGGCCGGCGGCACGCGTGGCTTTTTGAACCCGTTTTTGGGCCGTTTTTAAGCAGTCCGTTAAAAAACACATACTTTTTGGAAAACGCATCCATTTTTGACCGGTTTTGCCAACTATCTTAATTAAAACAGATCAAAAACGGATGCGTTTTCAAAAAACGCATGTGTTTTTTAACGGACTGCTCTAAAACGGCCCAAAAACGGGTTAAAAAAGCCACGTGTGCTGCCGGCTTTCTGGAACGTGTGAGTGCAACTTCAGCTGAGAAGAGGAGCTTTGCCTAATTACATTGCTGTCAGCATTGCGTTTTACAAAAGGCATGCTTTACGCCAATGTGACACACCTGGCATTTTTGTTGCTTTTTCAAACACATTGGGGGACATTTACATAAAGTGTCGGTGTCTGCACTGGCTTTGTTACCGACCTGCTCTCGGTAAGAAGATACACATTTAATATTGTAGAGCTGTGCAGAGACATTTCTGGCGCCGAGACCATTTTCTGTCCCTGGGACCAAAATCTGTCCCGAGCACCAAAAATGTGTCCAACAGTCAGAGAACAGGCAACAGTGCAATAGCACTGTTTTGTGTCCCTGTAAGACCAACTTTCTTTTGGTCTACTTTACGCCAGTTTACAGCGTCCAAAAATGGCTGTGACACATATTAATTGTGTCTGAGTTTCCACTCCGCCAAAGCCACGCCCCTTTTCAGAAAAGAGCCGGAGCAGGCGGAAAAAGTCATTTTTTCTGTCCCCGACAGCTAATAAATAGGTAGGAGAGCAGAAGATGCGGTGAAAGCGCCACAAAACTGGCGGAAACACCATAGTAAATGTCCCCCATTGAAAACAAATGCGTTTTTCCACATGTTTGTTTGCGTTTTTAAAAACTCAATGTGTGAATTCACACACAGCTTTTAAACTGCCTTTTTAAAAGCAACTCGGTGTAAACTAAACACTGTAATGCTGGGCGGCGGACAGCGTCTCCTTGTATCATATATCTCTCTACATGTGTACCATGGATTTTTGATTAGATGTGAGGCATCCTTGAAAACATGTTAATAGAAATGGGCAAAGCATATCCGCTATATGGCTGTGTCTGCTCATGCACCTGTTTTAAGTGTAGAAAGGACAAAACAGATGCACCAGAAAACACAGCCATGTTCCACTTCCAACTTAGATATTTTTATGTCCGGAATCACTTTGGTAAAGCCTGGAGTCTAATACTCCTGATGTCTAATAATCCTTTAACATGTTTTGTGAGAATAAAATTTAGGTAAATAAGAAACCAGCTTCAGCCCTGAATTAGAAACTGGGTGAACAAGGAACCAACTTCAGCAAGGTCTCTTGTATTGTGCAGCCTCCAGCGGCGCCATGCACAGCCCCCTCCTTCCCCATCACTGAGGTTAAATTAGGTAATGCAATTATATCCGCCTTCCTTTCACTCTTCGACCTCTCTGTGCTTCCCAACATGCTTGAGACCAGGCGTCTATCGCACTCTAGCAAGATTGTACATGAAACATGTGTAATGTATTCTCTTCCCACAGAGGTGTTGTTGCAATAGTTGAGTATTCTAAATAAAGTTTATTGAAAAGAACAGAAATTGTAAACTATCTTTCAGTCAGTCAGACCAATGCATATAAAAAGTGTATCCATACATTGTAGGAGGATAGAATAAAAGAGGAGGTGGCTGTACCAACCAATGCATTTGCTGCTTTATGTCCATGAATGATTTTAACAAATAAAATCTGCAGACTGCCACCACCAACCAAAGTATTTTTGTCAGGAAATTTTATTTAAATGCTATTTAAAATGCTTTTTTTCCCCATCACAAATTGCAAAATCACATGTAGCGTTCATAATTGTGCCGATCAGCTGACCTGTACTATTGAGTGCAACTTTCAATACTGTTTTTGTGGCTAATTGTGTGCTCTTCAAAATCTCTATTTTTAGCAATATGTATATTTTTAATGTTGTAACTTTCGCTGGATGCCATATACTGTTAAAAAAAAAAAAAAAAAACAGGCACAAGCTAGAGGCCACCTTTGACCTTGGCTTAACTCTTGTAAGACAAGACTGTCCTTAAGCATTGATAAATATGTCACACAGCTGTGACTGACAAAATGTAAGGATTGGCAGTCTCAAAAATATGTTGCAGCTGTTCAATAAATATTGCACTAGTCACCTGAGACAGTTTTCAGGACAATATTTTCCGGTTGTGTAGCTTTGATACATTGATATATCTGCCTTAAAAATACTTGTGCGTAAAAATGGGCTCTAAAGAAAAAGAAATTGCAACTTATATGAAATGCTATTTGATTTCTGTGATATTGCAAACATTGGTAAAAATCGGGGAGGAACTTACAAAACAATACAGATTTTTTTTGGCAGGTTATTACAATTTGACATGATTAATTAAATAAGTTCTGGCAAATTGAATGCAAGGAAAGCAAAATGCAAAATAGTTTTAAAGGATGCGAAAAAGAAAAACTATGCTTCTAGTGGTACATTAATGGGTAATTCAATTTTTCCCCATTAAACTACAAGCCCAGGGGTGTTAAACTCATTTTCATGAGGGGTCACATCAGACTCGTGGTTGCCTTAAAGGGGCCTGAATGTAATTTTATTAATGCATAAATGACATATATTACTGTATCTACACTAGCTATTTGGTATAGAAAATAATAGTAAAGACAAATAGCGCTCATAGGGTAAAATTGTTTGATTATGGATGTTTGATAGGTAAGGTAATTTGCTCACCTGGTCGAGTTGTGCTCAAAACAGGGCACAACTCCAGTGTAGGTATGTAGTGGAAGAGGTCTGTGGCAGCCTGTGCTTCAAAGTGGTCTCCAAACTCGGGCGACTAGACCGGTTGGAGTTAGGCAGTAGAATCGAAGGTGGGATGGAAGCGGTGGGCGCACAACAAGACTCGATGTAAGTAATCTCCAAGACAAATTTATTTAGGATGAAGGAAATGGGTCACAGGTCATCACAACGCGTTTCGGGGAACGCAAGTCCCCTTTTTCAAGTGAACAATTATCTAAAAAATTGGTAAAAGAGCAGGTGTACATAAAATGGGAGGGGGGGTGGGGGTGGGGGGGAGGGATGGAGAGGTACAAAGTATAATACAATTGACGGTAATACAAAACTAATGCATGAGTTTGTGTGTGCATTATTGTAGACATGAATAATAGTTAAAATAGGATCAATTCATTTAGTGACATATTTGGTCAGAATATAAACCAATGTGTTAAGAGAATGGAGTTACAACGGTATATCTATGGTAAAATAAGATGATCGAGTAGGCTATTATGGAAGATATAGCATGAAAGAAGATACAAAAGTGGCATAACATATGTAAGAACCTGAATCAAAAATAAATGCTTGAAAGTTGTGGGGGGCAAGACAATATATTTGAAAACATATTAAAATAGAATCAAAATTCATTTAAAAATACATTTGAAAATACATTTGAGAGCATATTAGGTCAATATAAGGGAGGTAGGATGATGAGAGTAAGCCATTATGGGAGATATATCATTGGTACAAATGTGGCATGAGCATATTTGGAGGCACGATTAGAAGGAATTAGATGAATAAATAAATAGAGTATTACAATTAATTTAAATAAATATCATTACAGATGTGAGTGCTTCGAGGTTGTGGGCACAATGATATACTGTGTGTCCGAATATTAGATTGTATCTTACCGGTCTCCGGGGGTTAATGGAGAGCGTCCGGAGGCTTCTGGCGCGCGTTGTGGCGCTTGTGTTTAAATGCCCGCCAGAGTGTCAATCTGACGGGGATGCGCGGTGTGTGCGCATGCGCAGTGGATGTCAGAAGCGAGTGACGTCAAGGGGAACCCGATAATCAGGTGGACCAATGAGATAGTGGTCTGGGTATACTGTCTGGAGGTGACTTGAGTGTATGAGAGTTAGATCTTGAATAAGAATCATCGCTGGATATGAGGGAGATCTGGTAGTTGGGGAGGAGTGATTGTATGTGGGAAATGGGATGACTATGTAGTGAGGGGAATTTGGAGAGGTTTGCTATATAGGTGGGAATTGTATAGATTGGATACAGAATGGTAATGATAGTGAAAATGATCACAGAAAAAAATCACAGAAACACAACACGACCGTTTTCAACGGTTAAGAAAAAGAGAAATGTTCTGGATATTCAAATTAAATAGTCTGCACCCAGCAGGCTTGAACGAAATGTTTGAAGACAATTTAAAAAAAAAAAAAAAAAAATTTTATTTTTTAATTCTCAATTTTTACATTTTTTATTTTTTAGTTTCAATTTTCATTTTCACTATCATTACACAGTGTAACACATCTATATTACACTGTGTAATGTGAAGAATAGCTTGAACAAGCGATCCGTGGATCGCTTCTTCAAGCTTACCTATAAAAGTAAATTAAAAAAGTTAAAAACATTAAATAAAAACATTTTTGAATAAAAATAATTAATTAAATAAAGTTAAAGTCCCCTAAACACAAATATTCCCTATACACATGCAATAAAGGGAGAAAAACACAAAATCGCCAAAAAAACCCACATATTTGGTATGGTTGCGTCCGTAACAATCCGTACAATAACTCAGAAACATTATTGGACCCGCTTGGTGAACGCTGTAAAAACAAAACCCGAAAAACATGGCAAAATGGTACCACTGAAAAGGACAACTCATACTTAAAAAATAAGCCCTAAACCAGCTCTGTTAACCAAAAAATATTAAAGTTATATCTCCGAAAAGATGGCGATATAAAAACCTATATAAATGAGGTATCACCGCGATATAAAAACGTATATAAATGAGGTATCACTGTAATCGTAGTGATCTGTAGAATAAATATAATATAGTATTTTTAGTGTACGGTGTACGACCCCCAAAATATACAAAAAGAAAGGAAACCAAAATTGACAATTTTCTTTTCACCCATACATTCAAGAGTTAATAAAACCTCATCAATTAGCTAATGACCCACTAAAATGAAGTATTTGTAAAGTGCATCTCATGTCGCAAAAAATAAGCCCTTAAATGTCCAAATTGCCCAAAAAATAAAGATTGTATAGCCAATAAAAAGTGACAATGCATAATCTGCTCTGAATGGCGCAGCTCCCCTTCGATGCCCTGGTGTGTGCCCATACAGCAGGTTACCACCACATATGGGGTATTTTTAGAAGCGGGAGGGATTGGGTATCAAATTTTGTGGAGCGTTTTGGTATTTTATCCACTGAGAATTTGTACATTTTTTGAAAAACACATTAATTTAGCCAAAATAATTTCCCTTTCAAAATTGCATCCGATTTTGTTTTAACCCCTGTAAAAAAAATTAAAGGGTTAACAAACTTCATAAAAGTTGTTTTACGTGCGTTTAGGGGTATAGTTTCTATAATGGGGAAATTTATTGGGTTTTACTTTTATTTAGGCTTCTCAAAGTGATTTGAAACCAGAGCAATAGCAGGATTTTGCGTTTTTTATGAAAATGTGAAAAATCGCACCTAACATTCAAAGCCCCATAACATCCTACAAAAATAAGACTAAGCATAAAAAACCATGTCCACATAAAGAAGACATTCGGTGAATGTTAGTTATTAAGTATTTTTGCGGTTATGACTATGTATGGAAAAAGTAGAACATTTTGAAGTTTGAAAATCAAGAATTTTTCCAAATTTTCACCAAATATCTCATTTTCTCATAAATAAATGCAAAACATACCACCAAAATTTTTCAACTAACATGAAGTACAATGTGTCATGAGAAAACTATTTTAAAATCACTTGGATATGTTAAAGCGTTCCGAAGTTATAACCACTTATAGTGACACAGGGCAGATTTGAAAAAATGGGCTGTGTCAGGAAGGTGAAAAGTGGCTTCAGCGTTAAGGGGTTAATAACCTGAGAATACGGCACAGCATGTCCTGTAGGTTCCCCCTACAGCAACCAATAGTCAAAGTGCCCCACCCCAGTAGTCACAGAGCCAACCAGTAGTCGCAATGCCCCCAACATCCAGAATTCCCATAGAGCCCCCTACAGCCACAGTTCCCACTTGCATCCACATGCCCACAGTACTCCCTCAGTAGCCACAGTCCCCTCCCACCAACAGCCACTGATGAGCGCAACATAGAGGCTGCAAGTCAGAGCCCGGCTGGGCCACATTTGGCCCACAGGCCTTGTGTTTGACACCAGTGTATTAGCTCCTCAGGTAAGGTGTTCAATTATTACATTTATGCACTCCAATCCACTTCAATGTATAGAGGGCACTATCATTAGGAGGTGGTCTCTGACTTTTTTTTATTAAAAGTTTTACAACTTTCCAATCTACTTTCTGTATCAATTCCTCACAGTTTTCTAGATCTCTGCTTGCTGTCCTGCTATGGAAGACTTCTATGTTTACTAACAGTGGATAGAATTCTGAACATGGTCACACAGGTGCGTGGCTCGTTAAAACCCATGGCTCTGATTACTCTCTGTGTAATAACGAGCCGTGCACCTGTGTGACCATGGTCAGATTTCTATCCACTGGAAGTAAACATAGAAGCTTTCCATAGCAGGACAGCAAGCAGAGATCTAGAAAACTGTGAGGAATTGATACAGAAAGTATATTGGAAAATTGAAAAACTTTTAATAAAAAAAAAGTCACATTAATTTGCTGAAATGGAAATACACAGATTACATAGAATTACTATGGAAACTAAACATTGGTTTGTGTTACAATACTTCTCTTTTATGGCACCTATTAGTAGGTGTGTTTATCCTCACAATGACCTCTTACTCTCATGCAACCTTCTTTCCTTATTTGTGTCTTTGTTTTTCCTTGGTGTTTTAATTTAGTTACATCCCCTGCTCTTGCCCCCCTTGGTGTTTAGCTGTCAGGGAAGGAAGGTGAGAGGAATGTGGCTGTGTCTACTCTGGTGTGTTACTAGTGCTGAGCTGACTGCCCTGATCGTGGGAAAGTGCCTTCACGTAAAGCACAATTTCTTTGTCCCTGTTGTTCTTCTGTAATCGATCTCATTTCAACTCGAAGGGCGGAAAACTTCAAAGGGAAGCAAGGCTGTTGGAGGTCGGAGCAGAAGCACAATCAGCTCACAAATACACCCACTTTACACCCCCCCCCCCCCCCAATTCCATCCCCTCTTCTACAGAGGAAGAAAATAAAGAGCCTTCCCCAACCTCACTTTAAAACACACACACCCAATCAATAAATAAAATGCAGACTTTGTGGAGGAGGAGGGGTGGGGGCTGTGGAGGCCAGTACAAAGGTAATCAAGTACACAGGAAAATGCTAGTTAAAAACATGCCTTTCTGGTGATTGGTGTGAAAGTACTTTATACAGCATGTGAAAAGAAAAGTGAAAAGATTTTTTTATTTTTAAGATCTCTTTTGGGGTGCTTTGTTCAGGTGTTTTTCTTAGTTTTAGTAGTTTTATTTAAGTTTTTAGGTTTTGAAGGCTAGATATGTAGGCTGCCCACAGGGATTTTACCCATTAATCTCCAAGTTCAGTACATGCAGGTGCTTTGCAAAAAATTTGTATATCAGCAAAAAGTATTTATTTCAGGAATTCAAATTTAAAAAGTGAAACTCATATTTTTATATCACTAAACCAAATTAAGCAAATGACAACTTGTACAAAGTTACACAGCAAATACACTTCCTTAGAGATAATTATAACAAAAAAGAAAAATGCAGCTATTACCAAAAATCCACAGTATTTTTGGCTTATAAGGCACACCTCTAATAAATGCCTGCTAAGACATCTAGGTTCATATATAAGGCGCACTGGAGTATAAGGCGCAGGATCAAATGCAGTACCTAAAAATGACCAGCAGGTGGCAGACCTGTGCACAGTTCAAGCCAGCTACACTTCCCGGGAAACTTGTCTTCAGCGTGTCAGAGAGCTCAGATCTCAGAGGTATGGGCTGCTGGGGGTTAATGCAGGGTGATGCGGCAGGGGTTAAGCGGTCTCCCTCTGCCCCATCTCCTTTCCTCCTCAGCCAGGGTGTTATTTCTGTGGAGTCCCCTGTGGCTCCTTCTCTTTCCCCTGTTACAGGGCTGTCAGGTATGGGGATTGTTTACTGATGATGATGATTGCCTCGTGGTCGGCACTATGGCAGCTCCGGTCTCTCCGTGCTAGGGGAGGGCAGGATGGGCACAATGTTAGTTGTGGTGCTAGGGCACTTCAGGAGCTAGGGACCCTGTGTACAGTGTGGGAAGGTGCAGGAAATTTCTGGGGATGGAACTATTAAACACTGGTAAATGTACAGTACATCTGGTCTGTAGTACATTTCTGTATAAGTTCATATATAAGGCGCACCTTTGATTTCTGAGAAAAAGGATTTTTGGTGCGCCTTATAGGCCGAAAAATACGGTACACCCTTTTCATGAAAATAGAAACCACAATAAAATTTATGAAATGTGGAAAAAGTACTGCGCTAGAAGCACACCGTGAGTGTATACTTATAATCACATAAATAACCTGTGTGCTATGCAGTCAGTTTCACAGTGTTTTATGTCAGGAATCGGGATTAGTGGATCCTCTGGACCACCGAGGGGGGTGATACTTGCCAACACCTGGGACCGGAATCTTCACCAGAGCCCGCCACAAAGCAGGATGGTCTTGCTGCAGGAGCACGGGAACAGGAACACAGGACACAGGAACACGGGAACTCAAGAGCAGGAACACACAGGAATGCAGGAATACTCAGGAATATTGCAGGGGAGCTTTCTCTATGGCATAGGCACAAAGATCCAACAGGGTTTGCAGGAAGAGGCAGGCTTAAGTAGAAATCTTGAAAATGGCCTGCGCCAATTAGCGGTGCGCCTGCCCTTTAAATCCTTTAAGCCAGTGCACCCTAGGAGTCGGGAACGCGCGCGCACGGCTGAGGAAGACTGAGCAGGAGCCGGACATGTAAGAAGCGCAGGTGATGCGCTGGCGGGGACAGAGGGGCATGGGGACCACCCGTGACAGTACCCCCCCCCCTTCGCCCTCCCCCTCTTCCTGGGCTGGAGGAATCTCTGCAACAGATCACGGTCCATGATATTGTCCTCGAGGTCCCAAGATCTCTCCTCCGGCCTGAACCCCTTCCAGTCAACCAACAAGAACCGCTTACCCCTCACTGTCTTCATATAAAGGATCTCCTTTACCTCATAGATGTCAGAGGAGTCGGAGCAGGAGGAGGCACTTGTCAGGAGAAGCGGTTCAGGATGACAGGCATGAGCAGGGAGACATGGAAGAAGTTCGGGATGCACATGGTGGGAGGAAGGCGCAGCTTGTAGGAAACGAGGACCAAGCTTGTAGCCAGGGATCTTTAGTCAGACATACCTGGAGGACAACCAGACTTTGTCACCAGGAGCGAAGACAGGAGGAGGTCTGTGTCTTTTATAGGCCTGGAGCTTCGTTCGTGCCAAAGCCCCTAAAAAGGAAAGACAAGTCTGCTCCCAGATGGTCTTCAGGTCCCGTACCAATTTCTCAACAACAGGAACATCCAATGACACAGGCAGAGGAAGAGGAAGACTAGGATGCAGTCCATAATTGATGAAAAATGGAGCAGAGCCTGCGGATGCAGAGTCCAAGGAGTTGTAAGAAAACTTTGCACACGGCAACAGAGTGGACCAATCGTCCTGACGGGCAGAAACAAAATCGCGAAGATAGTTGCCCAGGGTCTGATTAACTCTTTCCACCTGCCTATTAGACTGGGGATGATAGGCGGAAGAAAAGTCCAATTTCACTTGCAGCTGATTGCTGCAAAAAGAACAGCAGTCCTGCAAGCAGGACAGCAGTCTTCCATAGCAGGACAGAAAGCAGAGATCTAGAAAACTGTGAGGAATTGTAACAGAAAGTATAGTGGAAAGTTGTATAACTTTTTATTATACAAATAATAACATTATTTTGCTGTAATGGGAATACCCCTTAAAGTGAGAGATTTACCTGTTTATGATAGTGCTCACTATACATTGAAGTGGATTGGAGTGCGTAAATGTAATAATTGAACACCTTACCTGAGGAGCTAATACACTGGTGTCAAACACAAGGCCTGCGGGTCAGTCTGGAGATAGAGGAAGATTCTTGTGGTCTGTGTAAGACGAGCTCCCTCCAGGAGGTAACACCACTCTTCTAAGGCAAGCTTAATCGCCAGCAGTTCCCAATCTCCTATGGAATAATTCCTCTCTGCGGAGAAGAAAGTCTTAGGGTGATGCCACACATGGCGTTTTTGGTCCATTTTTAGTCCGTTTTTCCCAATTATCTTAATAGATAAACAGGTTGTAAGCAGCCAAATGCATGGTAAACTGCCAAAAACGGAATAAAAACGGACCAAAAATGCCATGTGTGACATCACCCTTAGAGAAAAATCCACAGGTGAGGGTTCGGCCTTTGGGACCCTTCTGTGTGAGAACCGCACCGGCCCCTACTGAGGAGGCATCCACTTCCAGATGGAAAGGTGGAAAGGCTTTTATATGTCGGGATGTACAAGAACTGGAGCTGCAGCAAACACAGACTTTAAATTTGTGTAGGCCTCCTCAGCTGCTGAAGGCCAGAGTGGGGGGTTGGCACCCTTCTTGGTGAGCGCCACAATAGGATACACCAGAGAGGAGAAGTGCGGGATGAACTGCCTTTAGTAATTTGCGAAGCCCAGAAATGGGCCACTTAACAACCGCACACAGCTTAGCAGGATCCATACAGAGACTTCTGTCGGAGATGATATATCGATACCATAGGACTTACCATACATGGACTTGGTGGGACTCAAGGTCTGGAGAGAATACCAGAATATCATCCAGGGAGAGCGCATGCGCGCGGGCTCGATGGCGGACGCAGCTTACTGAGCTCCGCAACCTCTGACGGCCCGCGACGTACACGAGCCACCAGAAGCGCCGAACAGAGTCCAGAGGCGCCCAGACAGGGGTAGGAGAGGAACGGGCACATGATCATGCCCGGGGGAGGCAGAAGAAAAGAACAGGGAGCCGGGACGGTGCCGCCGACTCCAGCGCGGGAAGAGGCACAGCGCACCTGCCAGGGCGGGAAGACGGGGCAGCAGCCTCCACATTGTGACGCACTCCATGCGGCCGTGCCATACCAGGAGGAAGAGCTCCTAACAGGGTCCGGAGAAACCCCGGACCCTCAAGGTATTTTGGGCACCCCAGAATTATTTATAGCCTCCCCGGCCTCAGTAACCTCCTCCCTGGACCATGCGATGGCTACAGCCATTTTTAGCCAGCAATCACCAGAGACTATGGGGGACAGCCAGCAGGCTTCAGCAGGCATGCAAGCTAATTTATACTCTGCTGATAACGTGCTACTCGCTAGTTTCTCACATATGCTACAAAGTGAACTTGCAAAAGCATGTCTGCAAATTACTTCTGATCTTAAAGGGGATTTCCAATCCATTGGATCCAGAATAGAGGCAATTGAAAGTAAGGTTGACGAAACTGGAACAAAGGTGAATCAGAATTGTGATCGCATCACTGATATATATGCCCAATTGGAAGAAGCGCAACTTAAAATAGAGGACCTTGAGAATAGATCTAGAAGGTTCAATTTTCGTATTAGAGGAGTTCCAGAAACTTACACGGATGCATCCAAGGTGGTCCAAGACTTATTTCAATTGCTTATCCCAGACTTAACTGATTCTTACTACGAAGTAGACAGAGCACATCGCACTCTGACGGCGCTAAGGGCAGATGGCCTCTCAAGAGACATTGTAGTAAAACCCCATTATTTCTCAATAAAAGAAAAAGTGGCTTTAAGCTGGTTCTGAACCTGGACTCCCCTGACCTCAAAACATTCTGGATGCTTATTCGGATTGGTAGCCTAAACGGGTGCTTATTATTAGCAAACGTAAGCAATGTTTGTCTTTTTCCTACCCCTTATTCCTCCTCTTCCTACCTTTCCCCATCACCCACAAATAGAGGGTCCCTGAGAGATCTTGCTCAGCTTTATCCACCTTGAGAGGTAATGGTTAAAGAGTTATTTACTATTCTTACCCATAATGTACAGGGGCTAAATGCACCAACCAAAAGAAAAATGGCATTTAAGTCCTATAAGTCCCTGAAGGCAGATGTTTTATTTTTACAGGAACTACACTTCTCAAGGTCATCATGTCCAAAATACATTGCAGCGAACTATCCTCTTACGGTTCTAGCTCTGGCCAAAGAAAAGAGAGGAGTGGGAATTTTCATGTCAAAAGAGGTGCTCTTTACTCATCGTATCACGATAGCGGACTCTGATGGTCGATACCTCTTGGTTGCAGGTACCAGTCATGAGCAAAGGGTTTCGTTCCTTAACTATTATTCCCCTAATGTAGACCAGGTGCAGTTTTTCCGGGGAATGTTTTCAAAACTGTCAGCTCACCTACATGGAGCTGTGTTTGTGGGGGGAGACTCTAATTTGGCCCTGGACGAAGTTCTAGATAGATCTACTCCTAGGTCTACCCTTCGTGCCCCTTCTCAGCATAGCACTGATTTTGCCACCCTACTACATTCTTACAATTTAATAGATTCATGGAGATCTAGCCACCCAAATGAACGTGAGTATACATACTTCTCGGCATCACATGGCACCTATTCTAGAATAGACAATTTATTTTTTGGTCCGCATCTAATTCCCAAAATTAGAAAAGCTACTATTTCCCCTACTTTATGGTCAGACCACGACCCAGTAGTAGTATCAATGGACCCTATCTGGTTCAGATCCCCTCACTTTCTATGGCGACTGAATGAATATATGTTGACTGACCGGTCCATGGGTGCTGAACTGATGGAAACAGTTAATACTTACTTTAAGGAAAAAGTAACAGACGAGACGTCCCGGGTGTCCTTTTGGGAATCTCATAAAATAATTATTAGAGGGAAACTAATGGAGATGGGAGCGAGATTTAAAAAACAAAAAGATGCCATATTGAGAGATAAGGCAAAAGCCTATATAGATTTCATTCAAAAAAGTAAAGCTGACCCTAATAGGGACTTTAATAAGGAAATAGAAGTAGCAAGAACGGAGCTGAACTTCTGTCTCACAATTTCGTTTCTTTTCTCAAGGGAACAAAGCAGGGACGCTCTTAGCCAGAAACCTCAACCCTTTACCTCGAACATATACAGTACCGAGGCTGCTCCTTTCATCGGGAGAAATGTCCCAACACCCAAAAACAGTGATGGTAGAATTCGAAAAGTTTTATTCTAAACTTTACGATAAAAATAAGAAATTTGATGTCCTTAAAGCTGAGGAAATGTTTAGAAACATCTCGATCCCTTCCTTGTCGGAAGCCCATAGGAATAAAATAGATTGCCCGATCACAGAGCAGGAAGTGGAAGAGGCAATCAAAGCCCTCAAACCCTCTAAGGCACCGGGCCCAGACGGATTTTCGGGGTTATATTTAAAAAAAATATGGGGCAATTCTGAGTCCTCATATGGCGAGATACTATAACCAATTATTTGAAGGCCGGCTACCATTGCCAGAATCCTTACAATCGACAATCTCCGTAATACCCAAGCCTGATAGAGACCACTCCTCTTGCCAAAATTTTAGGCCCATATCATTAATTAATGTTGACATCAAAATACTGACAAAGATCATAGCTACCAGGATTACCGCATTCATAGCACACTACATCCACCCAGATCAGGTGGGCTTTATCCCTGGGAGGCAGGCTGGAGACCAAACACGTAGGTTAATCGATCTAATATCACTAGCAAAATACGGATGGGGAAAGAAGCCTTTGAATAATACTATGTGTCTGTCGCTCGATATACATAAGGCCTTTGATTCTATCGATTGGGACTATTTACGGTTCACGCTAGGTAAATGGGGGTTTGGCGATAAGTTCCTAGGTTTGCTTGACGTCCTATACTCCTCTCCATCTGCAAGGGTCAACGTGGCGGGATATCTTTCATCTCCTTTCCCGATACAGAGAGGTACGCGGCAAGGATGCCCATTATCCCCCATACTCTTTATTCTTGCAATAGAACCCTTAGCCTATATGATTAGGTCAAATGAGAATGTGAAGGGGATTGAGGTTAATGGCGTGTCACACAAATGTGCTTTATTCGCAGATGATATTCTATTGACGTTATCTTCCCCTCTCACCTCTCTTCCCAACTTATTCCAGATACTAAATAAGTTTTCGGTTATATCGGGCCTAAAAGTCAATCACGGTAAATCTGTGGCTCTAAATATCTCTGTTCCCCCTCCAATGGCTAAATTGCTGCAGACAAATTTTAAGTTTCAATGGAAAGAAGATAAGCTTCCATACTTGGGTATGTTTTTGACCACTTCCATTGACAATCTATTTTCTGCTAACTTTAAACCACTATTTCATATGCTGAGAAGAGACATGAATAGGTGGGCGAACCTGAATCTTTCATGGTTGGGCCGTATAGCAGCCATAAAGATGACTCTACTACCAAAATTGCTTTACTGCCTTCAGACTGTCCCGATTGATATACCTATTGCTAGTATAAAAGCATTACAAAGAGATATAAATAAATTCATATGGGGACCAAGAAGTAGAACACATTATATACCTCCAAGACACAAGGGGGTCTAGGAGCGGTTAACCTAATTAGATATTATTATGCATCTAGATTGTCTCCCTTAGTGACTCTGCATAACAAAGAAAATTTACCCCATTGGACACAAATTGAACAGTCCGCCTGCCCGCAACTGCCGATAGACGCTTTGCCTTGGATGAGACCCAAGGAAAGACCTTTAATCATGAGCCCACTCCTCTCTTCTATGCTATCACTGAGGTTGAGGTTGTAGGCCCCTTGAAGATCCAATTTGGAGAAGATCTTGGCTCAACGAAGACGGTCAAACAGCTCCGTAATCAGCGGCAGCATATTGCGGTTCTAAATTGTGACCTTGTTAAGAACGCCGTAGTCAATGCATGGAAAGAGTGACCCGTCCTTTTTGGTCACAAAGAAAAAGCCGGCACCAGTCAGAGAAGAGGACTTGCGTATGAACCCCCTCTGTAGGTTCTCTTTGATGTAGTCTGACATTGCTGCGGTTTCTGGCACAGAGTGGGTACACACGGCCCTGAGGGGGGGGACGTTCCCGGCAGCAGATCCACAGGACAGTTGTAGGGGCAGTGAGGCGGCAAAGTCTCGGCCTTCTTCTTCAAAAAGACGTGAAAAAAATACTGATAGCAAGCTGGAAGACTCTCAAGGGTCTTGGGAGCCACAGAAGAAACCAAGACTGGCACTGGATAAGGAATCTCCACACGGCGAGACTGGCTATCAGAACCCCACCAAAAGGATTTCCCCCGTCTTCCAGTTAAGAACGGGTGCGTTGAGCTGTAACCATGGTAGACCCAACAGTCTGGAGGACGTGGAGCATGGTAGTACATAAAAAGACAGTCTCTCCTTGTGCAGCACACCGACCTGCAAGGACAGAGGCTTGGTGCAGTACTGGAATGGGTCAGAGAGGATTTGACCTGAGGAGATGACCAAAGGCTTTCTCGAGGTGAACCACGGGGATGTGATGTTTGGAGACCAAAGTGGCATCCATGAAATTCCCTGCAGAGCCGGAGTCCAAGAAAGCAGAGACCTGAATCTGGGTGCCGGTGCCAATGCTGAGAAGCACCAGAATAGTCAGGTGTGGTGAAGCTTTGCTCACACCTAGGGATGCTTCTTCCAAGAACCCTAGGTGCTGGCGTTTCTCGGACGCTGGGGACAGAGAGGACAAGTCCCAATGAAGTGCTTTGGGCTGGCATAATACAGAAAGAGATTCCCTTGTCGTCTTCTAGTATGCTACTGGCAGGAGAGTCTAGTTCTGTCCACCTACTAGATGCTTCTGCAAATGGTTCGGCAGATGGTTCGGCAGGAGGCTGGAGTGGCCTTTGGAAAGCAGGAGCCCGGCGAGGTAAACGTTTCATAGTTTCATAGTTTCATAGTTTATACGGTTGAAAAAAGACACTTGTCCATCAAGTTCAACCGAGGAAGGGTAGGGATTGGATGAGGAAGGGATTTAGGGGAAACAATCCTATATAGCATAACAATCAATGTTATTTAGGTGTAAAAAGGCATCTAGACCCTTCTTGAAGCTCTCCGCTGACCCTGCTGTGACCAGCGCCTGAGGCAGGCTATTCCACAGATTGACAGTTCTCATAGTAAAAAAGCCCTGTCGCCTCCGGTGATTAAACCTTGGTTTCTCCAAACGGAGACAGTGCCCCCTCGTCTTTTGATTTGATTTAATCTGGAACAACTTACCACCATATTTTTTGTATGGACCATTCATATATTTATATAAATTAATCATGTCCCCTCGTAGTCGTCTCTTTTCCAGACTAAATAAATCTAGTTGTTTTAATCTTTCCTCATAACTAAGACCCTCCATACCCCTTATCAGTTTTGTGGCTCTACGTTGAACCCTCTCCAGCTCCAGGGCATCCTTTTTATGGACCGGTGCCCAGAACTGGACAGCATATTCCAGGTGTGGCCGAACCAGTGCCTTGTATAGTGGTAATATTACATCCCTATCACGAGAGTCCATTCCACTTTTGATACATGACATGATCCTACTAGCTTTAGAGGCAGCTGATTGACATTGCATGCTGTTATTCAATTTATGATCTACTAGTACCCCCAGGTCCTTCTCAACAAGGGACTCTCCCAGATTTACTCCCCCAAGGACATATTTTGCCTTTGGATTATTGGCCCCCAGGTGCATAACATTACATTTATCCACATTAAACCTCATTTGCCAAGTGGATGACCAAACATTCAGTTTGTCCAAGTCACCTTGCAGCCTATGAACATCCTCCATAGACTGTATTACACTACACAGTTTGGTGTCATCTGCAAAAATAGACACAGTGCTATTAATTCCTACCTCTATATCATTAATAAATATATTAAATAGTAGTGGGCCAAGCACAGAACCCTGAGGTACACCACTCATAACTGGTGACCATTCCGAGTAGGAATCATTGACCACAACTCTCTGGATACGATCCTTCAGCCAGTTTTCAATCCAATTGCAAATGATTTCTGCCAAACCAATAGCCCTAATTTTACCCATCAGGCGTCTATGAGGGACAGTGTCAAATGCCTTTGCAAAGTCCAAGAACACAATATCCACAGCTGCTCCTCCATCCAGGCACCTGCTCACCTCTTCATAGAAGCAGATAAGGTTAGTTTGACAACTTCTATTCTTAGTAAACCCATGCTGGTTATCACTTATTATTCTATTTGATGTCACATACTTGATGTCACATTGTGGACGGACTTGATGTTGCTTGTGACGTAACTCCTCGGTACGTTCCCTAAGCCGCATGTCAATCCGAGTGGCTAAGGAGATGAGACCACTCAGTGTAGACGTCAGGTCACTAGCGGCCAATGTGTCCTTTACTTAAGCAGAGAGACCCTTTCTGAAAATTGCGGACAGGGCTGCATCGTTCCAGAAGAGTTCTGAGGCCAGGGTACGGAACTGGACAGCATATTCTCCAACGGATAAGTTGTCTTGGCGCAGATTCAACAACGCAGTCTCAGCAGAGGAGGCCCATGCAGGTTCTTCGAACACAGACCATAACTCTGCCAGAAATGCCGTGAGGGTAGCCGTGACCGATGGGTAGCCCAGGCCAGGTCCTTCCCGGAGAGGAGGCTGAGGATAAAGGCCACCTTGGATCGCTCCGTGACAAAGCTTGGGTTCTCCATCGCTCCTGCACATAGCTTGGGTTCTCCATCATATTTGCTGGGCATAGACAGCCAAAGCCTGGGTTCAGTGGCAGGAAGAGAAGCCGGGGTGGCAGATGTCGCGGGAGCAATCTCAGGAACCTGATGCTGATGCTGAGTGGCTAGCAGCTGTTGCTGCATGGTGATGACTTGTTCCAGCTGTTCGCATTGCGCAGCAATCTGCCCAGATTGCTGGACCACGATGGTGGCAATATCAGGCCGACCAGGAAGCGAACCGCGGCGGTATCCATGGCCGGATCTTACTGTCAGGAATCGGGATCAGTGTATCCTCTGGACCACCGCGGGAGGTGATACTAGCCGACACCTGGGACCGGAATCTAAGTGGCACCCGGTCTTCATCAGAGCCCGCCGCAAAGTGGGATCGTCTAGCTGCGGCAGGGTACCACTGGGTCATTCCACAGGTGAGGTGGCAGCCAAGGTCCAGGTACCTTAGCAGAAGGTTCAGGGTCAGGGAACACCGGAACACACAGGAGCACGGGAACAGGAACGTGGGAACAGGAGCAGGAACATGCAGGAATACTCAGGAATATCGCAGGGGAGCTTTCTCTATGGCATAGGCACAAAGATCCGGCACCGGATCACCGGGAGAAATAAATAGTTTTGATTGTCGTTGGATTCATCATTACACACCAGAAACTAAGTTTCATCAACGGTGACAACTCGACGCAAAAACTCTTTTGGATCTCGCTTAAATTGCTCCAAACACTGCTTCGAAGTTAACAGTCGTAGCTGCTTGTTGTCCACCTCAAGAAATTGCGCCACTCATCTGGCTGACTATTTTTTCATCCCCAAGTTATCATGTAAAATATTAATTGCCATTCAGGTCAACACACCTACGGCCTCTGCTACATCGCGCACTTTCGTTCGTCGATCAACGACTATCATGTCATGAACTTTTTTAATGATTTCCTCGGTAACCACGTCTGCCGGCGCCCTGGTCGCTCCTCATCAAAAAACGGATGTTCGCCCATGTTTAAATTTGTTGAACCAATATCCAGTTGTGGTCATAGATTGTGAAGTGTCCCCATAAATAGCATCCAACTTTGCTTTTATCTCCACCCATTATTTCCCATCCAAAAACAAAAAGCGAATAACCGAACGATGCTGCTCTTTTTCCATCATAGCGAAAAATAATGAAACACGTCTAACTCAAATGGCTGCCAAATCCAAATTAACCAATCAATCACTTCCCACTTGAGGAATATATATGTCAAATTTGTGTATTTACGTTCAATAAAGAGCATTATTTTAAATAAATTAGTGTTTTTTGCCGCTCTGGTTCTTTTTGGTTAACCAATCAATCAGTCTGCAATTTGTTTTGATAGATGGCAACACACGATGATAACACCAACTTCCATCACGACTGCCCTCTGTCGTCAAACATGGGTACTTATTGAACCGCCCTTGTAGTAAAGAGAGATTTGACATATGATGCAGTAAGCGAGTACGATAAGCTTGCCTAAAATTATGGGTTTTAAGAGCATGTCTGAGAGTATTAGTCTGAGAGTCTGGGGAAGGGTGTTCCAGAGAATTGGTGCGGCTTGGGAGAAGTCCTAGAGACGTATATGAGAGGTAGGAATTAAAGTACAGATTAATCTAACATCACTGGCAGATCGAAAAGCATGGGTTGGGCAATAGCTGGAACCCTTCCTCCTCCTCATTATGAGAACAGGACCCCCGTGCAATTGGAAAAATGGGGACTCTGTTTTCACTAATGGTTGAAGTGACAGGCCTAGCATGTTCCCTGCAGCTTCATTCAGCTTTAAGGGATGAGACGGAGATAGCGGAAAGTTATTCTGCCCTCTCAAAGAACTGAATGGAGGGGCAGGGCGCTTGCTTGGCCTGATGCAACACCCATTAGGGAGAATGAAATTCCTATTCTCCTAATAGCTGGGTTTCCCATTCTCATGATCGGTGGGGTCCCAACTATCAGGCCCTCGCCTATTGGGAAGTTATGGCCTTTAATGTGGATTGGGGGTAACTACGGAATTTGGGACAGAGGTTAATGGGGTTATACCACTAATGATACAGTTAAATGGATACATGTATGATTGCTGGGGGACCTGCAAGTTACATAAAGTGCACCATTTTAATGGCTAGCCAGCACTCCAGTGATTTGAGATGTGTGAAAAATTGTCCTCTCAAAAGTCCTGTAGAAGTAAATGGAGCTCAGGTGAGACACAACAGTTCTCATGGGAACCTCAGGTGAACCTCGGGGAACCTCAGGTGACTTGCAGGCCCCTATTCTTTTGATTATAAGTTGGACCCCAGGGGGTCAAAAACGAATATCCCCCATACTGTGGATAGAGGATAAAAGGCAATAATGGAACAAACCCTTCTACAGCAGTAAAGTAAACCTAGCCAGTCCAAAAATTATATTCTTTCATTTGATGCATTGTAAAGACTGTATGCTAAGAATTACACAGATAGTAATGTTGACTGTTTAAATTGTTCTTAACTTTACCATTGATGTTATTTCCTGTCAGGTCTAGATATATAACACCTTATTCTTGAGCTCCTCTTGAACTGTATTCAGCCTTTCTATTCTGTAATTCAGACTTTATTTTATAGGGGTATGCTTACTTGCCAACTGATAAGGGATCAGAAAAGAAGCATATAAAGCAGTGAACCTTATGCTTTGCTTAGTTATTGCATATAAGAAATTTTCAACATCTACACAACTTGAATCATAAACCCTTTTCATTATATCCTAAAACTAATACAGACCACTGTCTAGTTGTTTTTCTTCCGCTTTACGTAACCCCTTTCTGACCAAAGCCGTTTAAAGGCTTTAAAGCGTAAATGTAAAGTTATAATGATTTAACCGAATTCTCATGTTATTCCCCCTTTAAAAACAAACAGAACAATGCCAATATTGCGCTGCCTCCATTTTCTCTCCAAAGCTATGGCATTTTCTGTTCTGAAAGTGTTTGACAAAAATCTTTCTCTCCAGAAGTGAAGTAAGCGAAGATAACGTCTTCCTGCACTTGCCCCGAAGTTGAGTCCAATTCCATCTGCCCATAGATCCCATGAGCGCCGGCATATGATAAATATCCCCCTAAGTGTTTAAAAAAATGTGATGAGGCATTACAGGATTATAAAGAAAAGTAAATAAAAATAAATGATCAGGAGTAATGTGAATTCTCTGTAAAATGTCACCTGTAAAACCCAAAAACATGTGCAGCGCCAGCTTAAAGCCACTAAAATAGACAAATCGCCAGAGCAAGATGGCATACACCCAGGAGACGTATAGATTTGCATGACAACATTATTTTGCCCTTGTACAAATCACTGGTCAAACCATACATGGAATATTGTGTACAATTTTGAGCACCAGTGTATAAAAAGTTTAACAGGAATGGGTGCAAGCCAGTCCTTAACCCCTTCAGGACTGTTTTTTTTAGTTTTTGCTTTTTGTTTTTTTACTCCCTCATTCCAAAAGTTATAACTTTATTTTTCTGTTTACAAAAATGTATAAAGGGCTTGTGATTTGCGGGCCAGAAAATAAATAAATAAGTAGAATACGGTATTCAGTAATGATGGCGATGCCAAAATACATCAGCAAAATGAAGTATTCAGTATTGATAGTAATGCCATAGTGAATAGTGAATTAATATCTAGGGCGTATTTTTGGCTAAAGTACATTGACCTAATAGTTGCTGTCAGGGCTGGGAGTCTGTTGACCCTCTGGACCACCACGGAAGATGGTACTAGCTGACCTGGGACCGGAGTCTAAGTGGCACCCGGTCTTAAACAGAGCCCGCCGCAAAGCGGGATGGGCTTGCTGCGGCAGGATACCACCAAGTTGTTCTACAGGTGTGGCTGCCAAGGTAGTAATGCAGGCGACAGTCTGTACCCGGGTTGACGATAGGAGAATAGCACAGGAAGGCACACTAGGACTCACGTTAGGAATCGCAGGAACTTGCACACAGGAACACAGGAATCACAGGAATGGACTGGCACACAGGAACGCAGGTACACAGGAATGGACTGGCACACAGGAATACAGGAACGGACTGGCACACAGGAACGCAGGAATCACAGGAACACAGGAATGCAGGAATCACAGAAACGGACTGCCACACAGGAACGCAGGAATCACAGGAATGGACTGGCACACAGAAATCACAAGAACTGACTGGCACAGAGGGACGCAGGAATCACAGGAGAGCTTTCTCTTCAAGGGAAGGCTTGTAGATCCAGCAAGGGTCACAGGAAGAGGCAGACACTTATGGCAGGCCAGCTGCAATTATCGGTGCGCTGGCCCTTCAAACTATTGCGAGCTGGCGTGCCAAGCCGCGGGAGCATGAGACGCCACCGCTGGAGCCAGGGAAGGTAAGATCTGCGGAGCTGCGGGGGCACACTGTGGAACACGGGTGTGCCCGCAATCCGAGACAGGGATCGCGGGAGCACCTGTGACAGTTGCTTATACAGGGTGAGTTTGCATAATTAATATTATATAAAATCTATTAATTAATCTATATAAAATCTCCAGATGTTAAAATATATATAGATGTTGTATAAATATACATTATACATACAAAGAAACTATAAATCTTAATTTACATATATATACACCTTTATGGATATATAAAGAAGCCATATAAACTTGTCATATAATAAAATGCCAATTTGGACATTAATGGAAAGAAGCATAAGTACTTACATTCACAGTCAAAGAGTATGTGTGTGCTGGAATCGATCAAGGCGTTCGAGTGCATCTGCTGGTTTATAAAGAGGGTGTGGGAGTGTATGTTCGGACTCCAGCGTGTGCACTGTAGCACCTGAGGCTCCAACTCGATAACCAGGAAGGGCGCTTGCGCAAAGCGCTGAACGTCTCCGTTGACTTGGTGTGGACTTTTATTAATAAATATTTTCCTCTTAACCACTAAAAACTATCTCCATCATTTACTCCTCAATTTGGTATTAGCGCCCCGTTATAGCTCCTAGTTTTTCTTCTCCTTACCCTAACATTACAATTTATCAGCCCAATACGGGTGTTTGGTATCCTTGGAGGCTGGGAGCTGCAGAAATACCACGATTTGGCTTTCCAGCCAAGAAACGACGTTCCTTTCACCCATAACCGTAAACGGTGATACGCATGTAACAAAGAACTGGCCAGGTGAGCACCTTTTAAACTCATACTTTAAAACACCCTACGTTATTACTAGATTATTACTAGATTACCGTATATACTCGAGTATAAGCCGACCCGAGTATAAGCCGAGACCCCTAATTTTACCAACAAAACTGGGAAAAACTACTGACTCGAGTATAAGCCGAGGGTGGGAAATGCATTGGTCAACCCCCCCCCCCAATAGTATACAGCCTGTCAGACCCCAGTAGTATACTGCCTGCCAGCCCCCAGTAGTATACAGCCTGCCAGCCGCCATGTAGTATTTAGCAATCCCTAGTAGTATACAGCAAGACCCTAGTAGTATATAGCAAGCCCCTAGTACTATACAGCAAGCCCCTAGTAGTATACAGCAATCCCCTAGTAGTATACAGCAAACCCCTAGTAGTATACAGCAAACCCCTAGTAGTATACAGCAAACCCCTAGTAGTATACAGCAAACCCCTAGTAGTATACAGCCAGCCCCTAGTAGTATACAGCCAGCCCCTAGTAGTATACAGCCAGCCCCTAGTAGTATACAGCAGCCCCAAGTAGTATACAGATGCCCCAAGTAGTATACAGATGCCCCAAGTAGTATACAGCAGCCCCTAGTAGTATACAGCCTGCCACCAGTAGTATACAGCCTGCCCCCAGTAGTATACAGCAGCCCCTAGTAGTATACAGCAGTCCCTAGTAGTATACAGCAGCCCCTAGTAGTATACAGCAAGCCCCTAGTAGTATACAGCAAGCCCCTAGTAGTACACAGCAGCCCCTAGTAGTATACAGCAAGCCCCTAGTAGTATACAGCAAGCCCCTAGTAGTATACAGCAAACCCCTAGTAGTATACAGCAAACCCCTAGTAGTATACAGCAAACCCCTAGTAGTATACAGCAGCCCCTAGTAGTATACAGCCAGCCCCTAGTAGTATACAGCCAGCCCCTAGTAGTATACAGCCAGCCCCTAGTAGTATACAGCAGCCCCAAGTAGTATACAGATGCCCCAAGTAGTATACAGCAGCCCCTAGTAGTATACAGCAGCCCCTAGTAGTATACAGCAGCCCCTAATAGTATACAGCAAGCCCCTAGTAGTATACAGCAAGCCCCTAATAGTATACAGCAAGACCCGTCCCGTCCCGTCTTCTTTCTTCTCCGTGGCTCCTCTTCACTCTTCCGGCATGGACGCGGCCATCTTTTCTTCTAGCAGGTGCATACTATGACGCGGCTGCTGCTGACGTCATAGTATGCGCGGCCATGAAGAAAACATGGCCGCGTCAATGCCAGAAGAGAGAAGAGGAGCCGCGGAGAAGACAGAAGACGGGGCGCGCTGACATCGGGGACATCGGTAAGCTGCGCCGACATCGGGAAGCCACGCTGACATCGGAGGGTGAGTATTAAAGTTTATTTTTTTTAACTGGGTATTTTTTTTTAGAATAGACTCGTGTATAAGCCAAGGGGACGTTTTTCAGCACATTTTTTGTGCTGAAAAACTCGGCTTATACACGAGTATATATGGATTTTTTTTGTAGGTACACTGGTGATATTTCTCATAAAAATGAGTTTCTAGTGGGGTAAACACTAGACACTGGTGACAGGTTCTCTTTAAAAATGGAACATGCTATATGAAGCAAATAGGTTAGAGGATTTATGTGCCATGATAATGTAGTGAAGTTTGCTAGATTTTATCTTAATGTGTTTTCATACCATGATTTTACAAGTGTGCACACATTCAATGAATTCACTTTCAGCTCCAGCAACCTTAAACAATGCCCTTCTTATAACTATACTGCTAATAAAAAAAAACACGTATTCAGCTAAATTAAAGTTAAATGCAAAGAGAGAGAGAAAGGAACAAGAGAATCCATTGTGACTAAAGAAATATGCAAAACTATGCATTTTGATCTAAATAAAATAGTTTACCTAGAAGTATGTTCATAAAACTAATATGGCTAGCATGTTTAATTTAAAACTTATATGTTAAAAATGTATATATATATATATATATATATATATATATATATATATTGTGAGACACTGAAGGGGTTAACTGTGGATGGGCGGTATGTTTCCCCTAGGTTTTCCTATTATGCAAGGCCTGAGTGCTGAGGTTGTGTTGTCCAGCACCTTGGACACAGGTGATGGGAGCAGCCTAATCAGTCTGCATAAAGCTGCTGAGCAGATTGAGAGTGTGGTCTCTCTCTGAAAGGAGGCTGGAGAGCACACAGCCCTGACCTCTGTGCCTGGAGCAGCCAAGTGATTTTGTATAGTGGTGAGTTAGTGGAATACCTGTATAGTTAGCACCCTGACGGGTAGGATTTTTGTTTGTTTAATGCCTGAATGTGAAGGCCGTTTATTTTGTTTCTGCTGCAATAAACGCAGGCGAGACCTGTTTTGGACTGTACCTTGGTGTCACTGGGGGACATTTACTATGGCGTTTCCGCCAGTTTTGTGGCGCTCTCACCACATGTTCTGCTCTCCGACCTATTTATTAGCTGTCGGGGACAGAAAAAATGCCTTTTTCCGTCTGCTCCGACTCTTCTCCGAAAAGGGGCGTGGCTTGGGCGGAGTGGAAACTCAGACACATTTAATATGTGTCGCAGCCCTTTTTGGGCGGTGTAAACTGACGGAAAGTAGACCAAAAGAAAACTGGTCTAGCAGGGACTGTTGGACACATTTCTGGTGCTCGGGACAGATTTTGTCCCAGGGACAGAAAATAGTCTCGGCGCCAGAAATGTCTCTGCACAGCTCCACAATATTAAATGTGTGTCTTCTTACCGAGAGCAGGTCGGTAACAAAGCCAATGCAGACACCGACACTGTAAGTAAATGTCCCCCACTGTCTTGAACTGCATCACAGCACCACGGTCTCTACTGGGCCAAATCCCTACAATATATATATATAATGTTTTAAACTATAAGTTTAAAAGGTGCTCACCTGGCCAGTTCTTTGTTGCATGCGTATCACCGCTTACGGTTATGGGTGAAAGGAACGTCGTTTCTTGGCTGGAAAGCCAAATCGTGGTATTTCTGCAGCTCCCAGCCTCCAAGGATACCAAACACCCGTATTGGGCTGATAAATTGTATATAATGCGTCCAGATTACAAATATTCAAGACACGCATTCATGTTCGTATGAATTATAGTGTATGCAGCACTTTCCCACTAAGTTAGCTTAGACATTGCTCCCCCCAAATTAATTCTAATATATACTGTGTTCCCCCTTTAATTTAAATGTACAGCGGAATTCAAATTATAATATTGTGCCTGTCAATTATAATAGCGATTTACATATATACTTTACCAGAACAAAGCTTAGTACATAAATACAGCACCGGTATGGAGTTCAATACATAAGTACAGTACTAGAACCAAGCCATAAATAAACCTAGCATCAGGACCCTAATTAATATATACACTCACCGGCCACTTTATTAGGTACACCTGTCCAACTGCTCGTTAACACTTAATTTTTAATCAGCTAATCACATGGCGGCAACTCAGTGCATTTAGACATGTAGACATGGTCAAGACAATCTGCTGCAGTTCAAACCAAGCATCAGTATGGGGAAGAAAGGTATTTTGAGTGCCTTTGAACGTGGCATGGTTGTTAGTGCCAGAAGGGCTGGTTTGAGTATTTCAGAAACTGCTGATCTACTGGGATTTTCACGCACAACCATCTCTAGAGTTTACAGAGAATGGTCCGAAAAAGAAAAAACATCCAGTGAGCGGCAGTTCTGTGGGCGGAAATGCCTTGTTGATGCCAGAGGTCAGAGGAGAATGGGCAGACTGGTTCGACCTGATAGAAAGGCAACAGTGACTCAAATCGCCACCCGTTACAACCAAGGTAGGCAGAAGAGCATCTCTGAACGCACAGTATATCGAACTTTGAGGCAGGTTGGCTACAGCAGCAGAAGACCACACCGGGTGCCACTCCTTTCAGCTAAGAACAGGAAACTGAGGCTACAATTTGCAAAAGCTCATCGAAATTGGACAGTAGAAGATTGGAAAAAGTTGCCTGGTCTGATGAGTCTCGATTTCTGCTGCGACATTCGGATGGTAGGGTCAGAATTTGGCGTCAACAACATGAAAGCATGGATCCATCCTGCCTTGTATCAACGGTTCAGGCTGGTGGTGGTGGTGTCATGGTGTGGGGAATATTTTCTTGGCACTCTTTGGGCCCCAATTGAGCATCGTTGCAACGCCACAGCCTACCTGAGTATTGTTGCTGACCATGTCCATCCCTTTATGACCACAATGTACCCAACATCTGATGGCTACTTTCAGCAGGATAATGCGCCATGTCATAAAGCTGGAATCATCTCAGACTGGTTTCTTGAACATGACAATGAGTTCACTGTACTCAAATGGCCTCCACAGTCACCAGATCTCAATCCAATAGAGCATCTTTGGGATGTGGTGGAACAGGAGATTCGCATCATGGATGTGCAGCCGACAAATCTGCGGCAACTGTGTGATGCCATCATGTCAATATAGACCAAAATCTCTGAGGAATGCTTCCAGCACCTTGTTGAATCTATGCCACGAAGAATTGAGGCAGTTCTGAAGGCAAAAGGAGGTCCAACCCGTTACTAGCATGGTGTACCTAATAAAGTGGCCGGTGAGTGTATATATATATAATATATATATATATTCATATATTATATTTCTTTTTCATATTTGTAATGGTGCTACTTTTTATTCTTTTGATTTCTCTTGCACTGTGTGTACCTACCCTTGTTTGTCTTATACCCTGCAATAAGCTTTTCCGATCCTGAGTTTTAGTGCAGGGACCAGGATGTGATAATATATCCCAACGCAAGCACCAGCAGGACCCAATGTCCTGCAGTCTTCTGCCGAAACAGTTGTCATTAAAGTAAAGCTACCATCATGGATCTACCTAATAAGGTCATCTCTGTCCGCAGTCTCACCTCCAAAGTTCTGTGCATGTGGAGACAAGACCACAGACAGAAGATAAAGGAGAACACCGAGGATGAGCCGGTAGAAGGTATTGCACAGGTTACTGGGGCATGGAATAGCCTTTGCTTCCGCTCCCTCCTAAGGCTACTCTACGCCCCAGTAGCCTCTGGTGATAATTTACATAAACATACATTTTTTTCTGTTTCTACTTAACAAGAAGATTAATCAGGGGCACAGTAGGGATACGCCAGACAGCAACCTAACACCAGTTCTTATCATTTAGATCCCAAATGGTAGGTTTCCTTTAAGGGGTAAAGATACACATTTGGTATCATTATAAATGCAATGAGCCCCATAATATAATTACAATTTTTCCTACCTTGTACTGTAAAACAAAAATGCCCAAAAATGTAAGAAAATTTGATTTTTTTTACTTCCACCACTTGTAACACAAATGACTATAAGATAATCGATAATTTTAATATGCCATATATATTCACCTAACTTGGCTCATACTCGAGTCTATAAAAAATTAACACTGTACCCACCTTTCTGACTCCTCCCACAGGTCCTCTTCATGTTTCAGATGCTCCGGTGCCTATTCGGGTTGTTCGACTTCCCTTCGGGTCTCCTCGCAATGCTGGTGGCTCACAAACAATGACGTTGGCAAGCAGCTGACGTCATTGTGTGTGCCGGCTGTGCGCAGGGACCTGAAGAGGAGCCGAACGACCATAAGAGGACCTGGAGGACCCGAAAAGGCACCGGAGCATCTGAAGCAAGAAGAGGACCTGCGGGGGGCATCGGAAAGGTGAGTACACTGTAAATATTTTTTCAATTAAAGGCTTGGCATGCAGGGGGCAGGTGCTGGCCGGCTATATACCAGGGGGCATGGACGAGCTATATACTGGGGGGGCAGGAACTGGCAGGCTATATACTGGGGGGCAGGGGCTGGCAGGATATATACTGGGGAGGATGGGCGGTCTACATATGGCAGGGGATGGCAGGCTATATAATGGGGGGCTAGCAAGCTATATACTAAGGGGTTGGCAAGCTATTTACTACAGGGACTGGCAGGCTATATACTGGGGGGGCAGGAGCTGGCAGGCTATGTACTGGGGAGGATGGGCTGGCTATATACTGCAGGTGATAGTAGGCTATATACTGTGGGGTAGGGGCTGGCAGGCTATATACTGGGGGGGGGGCAGGGGCTGGCAGGCTATATACTGGGGGGGGGTAGGGCTTGCAGGCTATATACTGTGGGGCATGCACTGGCTGGCTATATACTGGGGGCAGGCTGGCTTTATACTGGGGGGAGGCTGTGACCAATGCATTTCCCACGCTAGGCTTATAGTCGACTCAATGAGTTTTCCCAGGTTTTTGTGTTAAAATTAAGTACTTCGGCTTATACTTGGGTAGGGTAATACTCAAGTATATACGGTATACAATAGGAATATAAGGAAAAACTCATCCCGCTTTAACATTTAAACATTAACTAAAAAATAAAAAAGCAACAAATAACCAGGGTAATTCTTTAAAAGAGATTATATTGTCCAGATGTCATAAAACTTTTAAAAACCTATATGTAATTGGTACACATTTAGGACAGTTTTTTGTCCGTCCTCCCACAAAAAGGAGGTTATTCAATAAACTTTTATGTACCACAAATATACATTTTACATCATCTGTGTTTTGCAATTTTTTTATTATTATTTATGTTCCAAGGCAAAACACATGTTACCAGGTACAAAATGCATGTGTTTTGGGTAAAATGCATTTGTGTTTGGAGATGTGTTTTGCCTGATGCATTTGCAATGAATTTCATCTCGCGCCTCCAGCTAATAAATACGTTGGAAAGCAGAACATTTGGTGAGAGCGCCACAAAAATGGCGGGAACGTCATAGTAAATGTTCCCCATTGTGTTTTATATCCATCACATGGGTCTCATCTCTACTCTCTGATTTGTCTCATCTCTCTTTTTCTATGTGTCAGATACTAGTAGAATGTTCAGAAGCTAACTAAAAGTGTAGATAAACCAATGAGTGATAGGAGCTCAAACAGCAATAAAAATGAGTAAAATGTTAAAGGGGGGTTAAAAATTATCTTTATTGTGTCAACATCACTAGAGGATTAGAATTTGAGAATTTTCTTCATGAACAAACCCCTTTAATGTGATTCACAACGCACAATTTTACCGTTGCAGTGAGAAATCATGTCTGATCTCTTTATACCAATGCATGGAGGTGTAGCACACATGAAACCATAAATAAACAAAAATAGTACAACTGCAATGTAATTGTTTCTAATTTTCACACAATTTTCACAGGTAATTTATATACACATTAGGGGAGATGTATTAAAGGGGTTGTCCACTTTAAGCACCTTCAAGTAAATAATTGATATTGTTTGTGTAACAAAAATTTATTCAATTTTTCAATAAACTTTCTGTACCAATTCTTCACAGTTTTCTGGATTTCTGCTTGCTGTCTTCTTGCAGTCATTGAACAGCTTCATTGTTTACTTCCTGTAGATAAACACCAGTCCATGATCATGTGATGTACAGCTTGTTAGCATTACACAGCTCTGATTACACTATGTGACATCATATGACCATGGACCGGTGTTTATCTACAGGAAGTGAACAATGAAGCTTCCTGTTTCATGACAGCAAGCAGAGATACAGAAAACTGAATTGAAAAGAATTGATACAGAAAGTATATTGGAAAATTTTATAACAACATCAATTGTGGTGTCTGCCTTTAAACTAGTGCAGAGTAGGCAGTTCTCTGCTTCGCCAGATTATTCACAGTGTCTGATGCTGGATGATTAATCTGGTGCAGTATAAAACTGTCGAGTCCTACTTTGCACCTCCAATTAATTTGTCTAGTTTGCTGCATCAAAATATGTATTGAATTTTCTGGCACACAGAGTGAATTTTCCAGCTTACAGGTTATTTTCTGTCCGGTCATGCCTCCTAGTAACAGAGGACATGCCCCTTTTTCGGTCAAGCATGGTTTTAAACCTTCAATAATTGTGGCACACAACATTTCAGGTGCAAAATACTTCAGCTTTCTGGCATAGACAGATTGATACATCTCCCCAATAATATCAGTAGATACATGTATTCACCATTGTTGAACTGGAAACGAAATAGCATTTAAACGGAACATGTCAGCAGAAATTGACCTAATAAACCACTACCAGTATGTTGTCAAGCAGATGAACATCTTCAATATCATGTTTCATTCAAGACCCTGTGTGGTGGCATCATTTAGAAAATCAGCTTTGAAGTGAGATGTAAATTGGTTGTATAAAGTTGAGGAGACAGAGAATTTAATACTGAAATCAAGCTCTCTCTTCCTCAGAAAGCCCCTTTACTGTAATTTTGATGGTCCCGCATCCAGAGACATCACTAACCAGATTTCCTGAAGTCCGATGCATGATGTCAATCACAGAGGAGGTGTTCAAAGCTCCCCACCCTGACTACAGTTTTAAAATCTTCTCCTCCTTGACCTTATACAACCAATTAAATCAGATAAATAACTGTGGAAAATTAAATTGTATGTTCACAAATGCCAGAAGTATCACAGGCAAAATGGGCGAGCTTGAGGCTCTGATATTAGAGGAACAGTTAGATGTTGTTGGTGTAGGAGAGACATGGCTTGATGCATCGCATGATTGGGGTGTTAATATTCAAGATTTTACACTCTTTCGGAAAGACAGGGCAAATAGGAGGGGAGGTGGTGTATGTCTGTATGTCAGAAGAGACTTAAAAGCGAATGTGAATGAGACAGTGGTCTCAAAGAGTGTGAGGAGGCTGAAACTTTGTGGGTGGAAATTCAAAGCCAAGAGAGCTTTGAGAAAATTATTTATGGTGTAATTTATAGACCCCCTAACATCTCTGAGGAAATAGAGGGTCACCTATATAAACAGATGGAGCGGGCTGCACAGGAGGGGACCGTTGTGATAATGGGAGACTTTAACTTTCCAAATATAAATTGGGGTCAGGGCTCGTCTTCATCTGTGAAGGGGAGACATTTTATGAACATTCTTCAGGATAATTTTATGGTGCAGCTTGTAGAAGATCCCACAAGAGGTGACGCATTGTTGGACCTTGTGATTTCTAACAATGCGGAGATTGTCCAAAATGTCAGTATCCGGGAACCCCTTGGGAACAGCGATCATAATATAATTATTTTCCTTTTAAACTTTAAAAAGCAGAAACAGGTGGGAAAATCAAAAACTTTGAATTTTAAGAGGGCTAATTTCCCAAAATTCAGGGCTGCAATACAGGATATAGACTGGGATCAGATACTGTCACATGGTGATACTAATGTTAAATGGGAAAAATTCAAATCTATCCTGGGTTTTTATACTTCTAAATTTATTCCAATAGGTAACAAGTATAGACGGGCTAGATTACACCCCTCGTGGCTTACAGCTACAGTTAAAAGGGCAATTAATGAGAAAAAGAGGGCATTTAAAAAATATAAATCTGACGGGTCACCTGAGGCTTTCAATACTTACAAAAAACTTACCAAAATCTGTAAAAAGGAAATCAAATCAGCCAAAATACAAAATGAAAGACAGGTGGCTAAAGATAGCAAAACAAATCCCAAGAAATTTTTTTAGGTATATCAATGCAAAAAAAAATGGGTCACAACAGGTTGGACCCCTTTATTCTGAAAATGGGGCATCGGTGACTGGAGACCAAGAGAAGGCGGAGATACTTAATAGGTTTTTTAGCTCCGTTTATACAATAGAAGAGAGAACTTCTGACTTGGGTGGTGCCAGTGCGGGTCATGCACCATGTAATATAGTAGACTGGCTGAATGTAGGCATTATCCAATCTAAGCTCAATAAAATCAATGTGTACAAAGCTCCTGGACCAGATGGGTTACACCCCAGAGTTCTTAAAGAACTCAGTTCTGTTATTGCTGTACCGCTGTCTAAAATCTTCAGGGATTCCGTAATGTCTGGTGTGGTGCCAAGTGACTGGCATAGGCAAATGTGGTGCCAATATATAAAAAGGGGAAAGTATTGGAAGGGTAAGTAAAAGACTATATACTGGAGTATGTGACATCAAATAGAATAATAAGTGATAACCAGCATGGGTTTACTAAGAATAGAAGTTGTCAAACTAACCTTATCTGCTTCTATGAAGAGGTGAGCAGGTGCCTGGATGGAGGAGCAGCTGTGGATATTGTGTTCTTGGACTTTGCAAAGGCATTTGACACTGTCCCTCATAGACGCCTGATGGGTAAAATTAGGGCTATTGGTTTGGCAGAAATCATTTGCAATTGGATTGAAAACTGGCTGAAGGATCGTATCCAGAGAGTTGTGGTCAATGATTCCTACTCGGAATGGTCACCAGTTATGAGTGGTGTACCTCAGGGTTCTGTGCTTGGCCCACTACTATTTAACATATTTATTAATGATATAGAGGTAGGAATTAATAGCACTGTGTCTATTTTTGCAGATGACACCAAACTGTGTAGTGTAATACAGTCTATGGAGGATGTTCATAGGCTGCAGGGTGACTTGGACAAACTGAATGTTTGGTCATCCACTTGGCAAATGAGGTTTAATGTGGATAAATGTAATGTTATGCACCTGGGGGCCAATAATCCAAAGACAAAATATGTCCTTGGGGGAGTAAATCTGGGAGAGTCCCTTGTTGAGAAGGACCTGGGGGTACTAGTAGATCATAAATTGAATAACAGCATGCAATGTCAATCAGCTGCCTCTAAAGCTAGTAGGATCATGTCATGTATCAAAAGTGGAATGGACTCTCGTGATAGGGATGTAATATTACCACTATACAAGGCACTGGTTCAGCCACACCTGGAATATGCTGTCCAGTTCTGGGCACCGGTCCATAAAAAGGATGCCCTGGAGCTGCAGAGGGTTCAACGTAGAGCCACAAAACTGATAAGGGGTATGGAGGGTCTTAGTTATGAGGAAAGATTAAAACAACTAGATTTATTTAGTCTGGAAAAGAGACGACTACGAGGGGACATGATTAATTTATATAAATATATGAATGGTCCATACAAAAAATATGGTGGTAAGTTGTTCCAGATTAAATCAAATCAAAAGACGAGGGGGCACTGTCTCCGTTTGGAGAAACCAAGGTTTAATCACCGGAGGCGACAGGGCTTTTTTACTATGAGAACTGTCAATCTGTGGAATAGCCTGCCTCAGGCGCTGGTCACAGCAGGGACAGCGTAGAGCTTCAAGAAGGGTCTAGATGCCTTTTTAACCTAAATAACATTGATTGTTATGCTATATAGGATTGTTTCCCCTAAATCCCTTCCTCATCCAATTCCTACCCTTCCTCGGTTGAACTTGATGGACAAGTGTCTTTTTTCAACCGTATAAACTATGAAACTATAATTTACATTGCACTTCAAAGTTGATTTTTAGGACGATGCCACAACATTGGACCATGAAAGAAAGAAAAACGAGAAGGTATTAAGCTTCCAGACAATATACTGGTAGTGGTTTATTAGGCAAATTGCTGATGACAGTTTCACTTTAGACCATTCAATGATACAGTGAAGCAGAGGTACTCTGCAGGCTGCATCAGATGTATAGTGACAAAGGACACATCATGTTTCAGTTATTTGCCCTTTCATCAGACAGCACAATTGGAAACCACCATGCCACCTTATTGGAAAGTGTTGAGACAGAATGTAAGTTTTGAGCAGATTTGAGGCTGGGGACACATGTAGTGAATTAGCAGGCTACTAGACAGCAGGTGGGGCCCACTGTATGTATAATGAAAAAAGAGTCACTGTATACATATATTAATAAACGGGGGTGCTGGATGGTAGAGGGATGTTATATATAAATTAGGGGGGTATCATATCTTAATTTATGGGATGCTGTATCTAAATTGGTGAGGGGGGCTTTGAATAAAAATTTGCTAAGGGGAAGTTGTATGTACATTTATTAGGTGTGTTGGGTGTATATTCATTAAGGGGGGCACTGTATATCCTGATGTTCTGTTGCATTAAAGCCAGCGCCAATGCGCCAAAATCCGATCGTGTGGGACACAATCCCCTTCTAAATGCCTGTCCCGGCTGCGCAATCCCCGAAAAGTCAAAAAACCCGAAGGAAATGCAGCAGCGGGACCCTTAGTAAATAAACCCCATTATCTTGAAGTTTAGATAATTCTGATAAAAATATACCACTACCCTGGCTACTCTTATTTCTCGTAATACTACTGTATACTGATTTTTGGCTTATATGATGGCAGGAGGCAGAAATAACTATTAGTGTATAAATTATAAATCATATTAGAATGTTAGTGTGTTAGTGAAGTGTACCAGAGACTGTGCGAGGACACATGAAGAAAGAATTCCTTTGTCTTACTAGCTCTGCATCCTATAACTGTTTTTGTTGCTATTTATGTGACAAACCTCAGTGAGTGATGTGAGCCAACTGCTGTAATATGATTTCATCCAATGTCTTTAAAGAGCACTTGCACTAGCAGAAGCTATACATTACAGTTGTATCTAAACATAGGGGGCACATGAGGCCATACATTTTATGCCAATGAACTACATACTGACTTGAGTGCACAATTTTATAGACTATTAAATGTTTCCTAGAGGATTTAAGATGTATTTATGCTAAACTAGCAGAGCATATCGAATAGGGAAGTGTGCAGCCATATAGTCAGGCAGGGTTTCTGCTGGAAACTTGAATTAATACAGTGAAGCCCTTGAGATTCTATGGACAACTGAACCATAAGACTACATAAGTAAAAAAAAAATACAAGTTATAAGAATTCACATTTAATGAGTGACCACCAAGTCAAGTTTAGTTTATTCATATTGAATTTAAGAATCTATTTAAGCATACTATTGTAATAAATTTATTGGGACATATTTATCATTTGGCAGGTATCTTACTCCAGTGTCTTGGGAGCTCTTTAGATGTCTTTTACAAATCGGATTTATATAGCGGCTCAGACAGCTTGATAAAAGTGGTTTAATTTTGGCATATGAGGTTTTAATATCTGAAGGGGATTATTGACTTTAAAGAGGACACTTAACCATCCACAGGTCCTTATGGACAAGTGGTTTAGTGTGCCAAATCAGCCTTTATGGCAGCTATTAAAATAAAAAACTTTCTAAACACTGTGGTCTGGTGCGCAGTTGCACAGTGAAACGGCATACTACATTTTGACTTTACGGCGCAAGCGTCATGAAGCTGGGGTGTAGCCCTCCATTAAAGAACTCCAACGGCGCACGGAGCAGAAAAGATAAGTCTGATGCATGTCATCGGACTCCTCTCTAGGTAAGAATAGATTTTTTTTTTTAAATTACGGGCACATAGGGACTTGATAAAAGGTGATATGAGATACTAAACCACTGGTTTGGTGTCCCAAATCGCCATGACAGGTCCTCTTTAACTAAAAAGTTGTAAAAAAGTTGCACATTTTGGGATTTGCACTTCATGGATGAGATCAGAAGTATCTGAGAGCAAAAGTGTTCTAGTTGCACATGACATAATAATAATACTTTATTATCCCAGAAGGGCATTTAAAGTGTCACCTCAGCAATACAAAAAATTGACAAGACAGCACATATATAAAAACTCACATAAAAAGGAACACATATACAATAAGACAAAGTAAAACATCCAACTTTCAGCTAAGCTTTCATTTCATAAACAGCTGTGGGAAAATAAAAACTGAGCTATGAGTGGTTGGCTTGAGCAACTATAACACTTTTGCTCTCAGACACTTCTGATAAATCTCAGCCCATGAATCTATCTATCTACCACGTCTAAGAGTCCTCCATGTGTTTTTATGCAAACTGTATGCAGGCTTTCAAATTTCTTGCTCTCTGGAGAGGCTTCCATATAAGCAATCAGATCCTGCAGGGTAAAAGTAACCTAGACGGTCTGAAATATAAAAAAAATGTAAATTTTTTCAAAATGAAAAGATGAAATCACCCCCTTTCCATAGAACACCTAAATAAATAAACAGTAAAAATCATAAACATGTTTGGTATCGCCACAGCCCAAATGCCCGTTCTATCATAAAAGATTATTCCCGACTGTGAACACTGTAACCAAAAATAGCATCCAAATGTCCCTAATCTACACTTTTTCACCATTTTACCATCCATGAATCAAAAATGAACAAACAGACAAAATGCCAGCACGTATCGCAAAAAATGACACGTTGCATAGGTCCGTTTACACCAAAGTGTGAAAAAGTTATTGGCCTCAGAATTTGGCAAAATATGGCAAATATTTTTTTGTACAAAAAATTTTAACCACTTATTAACCACCATCTTAAGGAGCCATTGACTGCTGAAAGCTTTGGCATTTAGCAACCAACCACAGCTCAGCTTTTATTTTGCCACAGGTTATTAATATGAGGGCTTAAGCTTTGGATGGTTACTGTAGACAATGGGGCAGATTTATCAAGCTGTCTGAAAGTCAGAATATTTCCAGTTGCCCATGGCAACCAATCACAGCTCCCCTTTAAAATATTCATGAGCACTGGTAAAATGAAAGCTAAGCTGTGATTGGTTGCCATGTGCAACTGGAAATATTCTGACTTTCAGACAGCTTGATAAATCTGCCCCAATGAGTATAAAACAGCTTATGTGTGGTAATATGAATAGAGATGGATACAGACAGAAAGACAGAGATAGATATAAAATATATTTTGTTAAGCCATTCTATTTTAAGAGCAGGTATTTACTATCCTGGGCAATGCCTGAGGCTACAGCTTGTATATAATATATTTTAACAATTATGCAATTTTCAATTCCTGATCTAAGGATTTAGGTCATGAGTGAACATTTATTGGCCCATGAACTGCATTGTCTTCCTTTTCAACTTTAAAGAGGTATTCCCACGAAGACAAGATTCTTAAATATACTTAGGATAACAAAACAACACATTCTGTAATTCACTATTATTAACAAAAATACAGCATTTTACATATATTATTCCAACCTGTCAGTCCTATCAGTCCTGGTTGATACAGTTTTGGTTGCCCTGGGATCCGACTGTAAATTTCGAAAAAACATCCAAAGAAAAGAGAAAAACAGGCAACTGCGTCTTTTGCATAGGTTATGCACTATGAGGATAAACAGTCCATGTTCAGACACTGACATGTATTGCTAGGTGGTGCACTCCTCGTAAAAAAGCCAGGTAGTATATCATCCAATGTGCGAGAAAAGAAAGAACAGGTCACTCACCAAAATAGCAGTCTTTATTCAAGCCAGCAGGGTAACATTGAGAGGTGCCGGGCACGCCACAAACAACAGGCTATTTTGCACGTTTTGTCCCTGCCGTAGGTTCTATATTGGGAAAACGATTCGACATTTGCATATCCGGTTCCGAGAACACATTAGCTCTGTAAGGACCGGACACGGTTCCCCTCGACTTATAGAACACATCAGAACAGCACATTCGGGATGCACAGAGGTACTATGATTTGTAGGTATCGATAGGGTTAATGTGAACCCTTCAGGTGGGGATGGGAACAGAGAGCTATTGAGATGTGAGGCCAGATGGATCATGCGTACCAAAGCTATGGGACTGATAGGTCTTAATGACTGCAATGAATTAAGTGTATTCTTATGATCAAAGATATGTATGTATAGATAACTGAAAATCTCTACTTAGTATAGTTACTGGGGGTAAAACCTGCGTAGTTACGATCATTTTATTATGTGGTGGAGGTTCACTGTTTACTGTTTCTATGGTAACCCGGCCGTAACTATGGTAAACAGCCTGTTGTTTGTGGCGTGCCCGGCACCTCTCAATGTTACCCTGCTGGCTTGAATAAAGACTGCTATTTTGGTGGAAAAAAAAAACGCGAAACAGCCTGTTGTTTGTGGCGTGCCCGACACCTCTCAATGTTACCCTGCTGGCTTGAAAAAAGACTGCTATTTTGGAGAGTGTCCGTTCTACAGTCGGACATTCGATGTCCGACTGTAAATTTTCTGGCTTCGAGCCAGGCATGGCAGATGCTTCTCATGAAAGTCTTCTCCTTTTGCTCGCTGCAGTGTCTCTGCACTCCAGTCCCGCCCCACTGCATTCCAAGACGAACTAACAGACACGCGCTTCCCGCTGGCAAGCTGCAGTGTGAGGAGACCAAATCTACAAGATAAGATCTTTATAGCAGGGGAAGGAGTTTTAGCAGAGCTGACTGCATGTTTTATAGCTCAGATCTAGTACAGCTGAGATTGTCATTGTGTGTTATATGCATCTCATGGCTCTCATCATCTCTCATCTCTGATCTATCTCATCTCTCTTTTTCTATGTGTCAGATACAAGTATAATGTTCAGAAGCTGAAGTGTAGAAAGTGTAGTGTAAAGTGTAGATAAACCTGTACCCTGATAATCTAAGGACTTTGTCAGCACATAGCATCTCATAGCACTAGAGGGATCATAATGTGTTTGCTTAGCGAGTCCCCATCCACACTATGGAATTTTACACTGACCATCACTGAGAGTTATAGGAGCTAAAACAGCAATAAAACTGAGTAAAATTGTAAAGTAAGGGGGTACAAATTGTCTTTATTGTGTAAACATCACAAGGGGATTCAACTTTGAGAACTTTCTTTCATGGGTAAAAAACCCCATTAAGGTGTCGCACCAGTAACCAGCAACCTAGTTGCACCAACAACAGTAAAGCAAAAATGCCACCACATGAATTATAAATACCACAGAAGAGCAATAAATGCTACTTCAGAAACCAAATACTTCATTCAGAGCAGATAATAATAAAACTGGAGACCCTAATGCATAGAATGATAATAAAAGAGAGACCCAAAAATAGACAAAAGTAATACTAAAAAACATTAGAAGTTCAACGGCACCAAAAAGCATGAAAAAAACTCTGTGGGTGCAGATCCCAAAAATACTGGTCTTGACACACCAGACAATAATAATCCAAAAAGAAAAGAGACTGCACTCCAGATTGAATGTGAACAAATGGATGGGTGCTTTGAGTGCAACGTTTCAGACCCTTTTCAGGATCCTTTTTCAAGCCAAGGGGGCATAAATAATACTAGAAACCCCAAGAGCTAACAAAAAATAAATAAATCCTCTCCCTTCCTGCCTCCTCTTCTCCTCCCTGCACCACACTACAGCCTGGCAGGTCTCCAGCAGGTGGTGTGTGCAAGAAAAGTGGAGGGAGAGCCTGATGGAAGAGGTTTCTCCTTGGGAAAACCCCTAAGATGTATATGGAAGTCCCTGGTTGATGCAGGATGGGGAGCTCGTGATGGTGAAGCAGCCTGATCCAGGGATCACACGGATGCCTGTTGTGCAAATCAACTCATGGTTCTTTATTGGAACTTGAACAGCAGGCAACGGCCTAACATCAATTGCAGGTTCAGCTGGCTGGTAAGAGATAGCTGGTCCGCAGTAAGGGTTTCTCACAGCCTGGTAGTAGCTTCAGGCTGGGCTGGTAGATGGAGCCGAGTCCGGACAGTGGACCTCAGCTCCAGGGCTTAGTCTCCTGACTTGCCCAAGGTGTCAGGCCGCTACCTGAGACACCTCTGGTAGTGTGACACTGGCTTATGCAGCACAGGCAGGTTGTGCACTCTCCTCTGCTTCTACTTAGACATGTACTCCCGCCCACAAAGGGTTTTTATACTCCCCTAGTGAGGTGGCAGCACTCTCCAATCAGCTTCCAGCTTGCTTCACAATAACAAAAAAAGCATATTATTGATTAAAGACAATTGATATGTTAACTGTTTCTCTCCCAGGCAGTGGTTCTAGCTGCAATTACTAAGTTCTATACTTTTGGAGACCTCCTAGCAAGGTGATCAGTATCCTTAGGTAGCTCCTAACATGGAGAGGGTGCTTTACGCAACAACTTATTACCCTATCGGCATGGTTGCTGCATACCCTTGGTAATTGAAAGAGCTACCCATGGCTCGGCTATGGACCGTATAGGGATGTAGGTTGGGGTTGGATAGTAGTGTACAGCCTCCAGAAGGTCCACACACACTACAACCTGGATTTGCAAAAACCTAAGTGCACTTTGAATGAAGTTTTAGGGCTATGTGCAGTGTAGGGGAGACAAACCGCCCATGTTCTTGGCTATTGGAACTGGGGTTGGTGTCATACTCAAAACAGTACATCACATAGAGTACCATTCAGTTGGTAGCTATCACTCTTAAACCAACAGTTTTCTTAGGTAAGCAGTGGTGTCATGTCCTTTAATCCACTCCTTGCCTGAAATTTGTCCAAGGACACATCACTTAGGCATTATCATAGACATATGACATAAAATATGTTATACCTGCCACGTTGTGGTCTTACCATAGTGTGCAACATCTACTGCTTAGAAACCCCTGGTCCCCTAAAGACCCACGGTTAACAGAGGCCACACAAGTACAGAGCTCTGATTTTAGGCATAAGCCTGCAGTCAGGATTTGACAGAAAAACAAATATATACGGTCTGACAGTTTTACCACCTAGCTGCAAAGCCTATCAAACGGTTAACACATACTAATATTTAGTACTTGTTACTATATTTGTGTAAACATCTCAATGGCAATAAGCAGCTCATAGGGTAATTCACTTGAAAAATGGGCTACTTTTAGTAGCAAATAGAGCAATGTCCATTTCCTGAAAAGGAAGGCATTGTATGCAACACATCAATAAGGAATGTCCATTTCACCTTAAAAGGGAGAGCATAATATTGAAGGCAATCAATTATATTTAATTAAATGCCTTTCTTCCTAGAAGAATACTGACTATACGTTTCTCAGGTGAGCTCAATACCTCAGAGTCCATTCCCTGGGTATCAGTAGCAATATCAGTAGCATAATATCAGTAGCATAATATATACAATGATGAGAATACCTGGTTAAGGGTTACAGCCCTTAAAGGAGTCATTTCTTATCTGCAACATCCTTAGATTCTTCCACAGGAACAACAGCAGCATGGACATTGTCATTGACAGAAATGGTTCCAGTAGTTTGGGGTGCATTGTTATCAGCAGCCAGCTAGAGACACCTGTTGGCCTAGGTGAAGGATGGATCTGTTGCCTGGAGACATCTGGTGGTGGAAACTGGAACTGCAGAGGTAGATGGAGAAGCAGCCAGGGTGTCATCTGGCGCAGGTGTGGTTGTAGCAGGACCGCGGGTTTTGGGAACATGTGCGATTGCAGGAACGGATGATGCTGGAAAAGGTCCCGATGCAGCCAGAGGATCAACCTGTGAAACAGAAGCTCTCACTGGTGGGCTTTGGGACTGCTGACATGGGACACCCAGAAGCTGGAGCTGGAACACTGGGAAGGTCATCTGCAGTAACAGGCATCTTAGCGAAGGAGGGAGGCAGGCACTTCTCTGACCGACCTTCAGTAGCTGTAGAGCACATGATGATGACCGCAGGAGCTTTAGATTCTTCTCCATTGCTGACAGATGGAGGAGTGTTATTCCGGACTGACCTGCAGCTGTTGAGCTCGCAGTGGCGACCTCTGAAGCTGGCAGGGGGCTGGCAGGAGACAGCATGGGCCTCTTGGCAGGTGGCCCTGGATACTCCGTAAGCTGGTCAGCATCTTTTGATAAGGCGTCATGCCCTTTTAAGAAAGTCCCTTTGGTAGTCTGGCCTCCTGAAGGGAGATGTTGGTCCTCTATGTTGAGGCCGGAATGTATCCTAGCTGTGGCTAAGGGAGACATGGTAACAGTCACTGTGATGAAGGCCCTGGGGACCATGGTACTAATATCAGTGGTGGTCCCTTCAAGGTCTGGAATTGGAGGAAGCAGCTACCGTGAGGAATCAGACATTTTGAACTTTGTGCGGAGGATGGTGGCAGCAGACGGGAGGACCCCGGTGCCTCTGGGTATGCCCTGCAGTACTTGGTTCAACACTTCAGTGGATGTTTGACAGCACGTACAGAACTCCAAGATGGACGATTAACCTCTCTTATGCTTCTTCTCAGAGGAACCTTGTAGGCTCTCACTGGCATTGCAGCCCTGGAGAGTTTCGTACCAGAGGGAGGGGCTTGAGTCCTTCCCGCCAGGAGCTTGGCGGCCTGAACTTCCTCCTGCGCCACGGAGCTCTAAGGCAATATTTGCTCCATTTCCCGCCAGTAGGTTTTGGCGGGCTGGATTTTCATTCTGTGTAGCACAGTCCTTGCAGCGGTTAACACCTTCAGTGCTGCAGCAGCGCTTTTCCAGCAGATATAGTAGAGTGGACACAGTTCTTTGCGGGTGTTAACCCTATTGGTGCTGGAGCAGCCCTCGAAAGCACAAGACAGCAATAAAACACAGTCTGTCTTGCAAAGTCCAATCATAGTTTGGCCTGAACCCGTATAGCAGCAGGGTTAGGCAGCACAGTTAAATAAAATTACAGTAAAAAGTATAAGGCACAGAAGTAGATAATCTTGTTCGTAACGCCACTTGCAACATCCCCCTTTCTTCAGTGGTTGTAGACAGCTGGGCCCAGAATACCAGCTTATGCTGTCTTGGGCACGCTATGGTCACAGTGCTTGTGACATGGAGAGGGCGCTATTCGCAAAAGCTACCTACCCTATACATCAGCAGGGTTGTAGCAGAAAGTTCCCAAATTTTAATCCCCTATTGATGTTAACACAATAAAGATCATTTTAAACTCCCTTACTTTTACAATTTTACTCAGATTTATTGCTGTTTTAGCTAATATAACTCAGTGCTGGTTATTGTAGAATTCCAGAGTGAGGACGAGGAGACTCTAATCAGACACTTCTTGAATCCTCTGTGTATTACATCCTGTGTGCTGACAATGTGCTTAGATTATCAGGGTACAGGATAACAACTTCTGAACATTCTTCTAGTATCTGACACAGAAAGATCAGAGAGATGATGATATCCATAAGATGGATATAAAACACAATGACACTCTCAGCTCTGCTAACTCACCTATAACATACACAGTTCTGCTATATGCCTCCCTCCCAGATAAAGACCTTATCTTGCCTAAGCTTGTAGAGTAAGTCTGCACACTGCTGCTTGCTGGCAGGAAGTGTCCGAGATGGTCTTGTAATGCCGTGGGAGGGGCAGGATGCAGAGAGAACTGCAGTGTGCATGAGAATAATCCAACCATAGTCAGAAGATATACGGTCAGATTTGGGGACACCAACATTGTAAACGGCAGGACTAATAGATACAGGTTGGAAGTATATCTGTGAAATGCTGTATTTTTTGTTAAAGTGTAACTGTAAAGTTGCTGACAAAAAATAAATTAAGCACAGCTGGAGAGAGCCTATGATAACAATTCCAATAATACCTGTATCATGTTGCTGGCTTCTTCTTTTCCTGAGATATAGGGCTAATACATAGATGAGGCTATCTGTAATATCCTCTCAGCTTTCACTGAAGTAGCCATACTTCTTGGTTGTGACATCAGCAGGGCTGAATTATAGGTGGCCCCCACCAAATGTGGGCGTTTTAGGCGGTTGCATAGCCGCCCGAATTGCTCACAGTATGGGCAGGTCCAGTGGCGGCTTTTACCTGAATCAGCTGGTTCAGAGACTTTAGCCCATAGCAGAGCAAGTGAGCAGTTCCCTGCTTTGCTATAGACAATCGGGCTATGACAAGATGGCAGCCCCTGCTGCTGGCACCACAGTGACGTCACACACTTCGCCGCCATAACCCAAAGGGAGTATCCTGACACCGCGTGGGAAGAGCTGTATAAAGTGATTTCTGGGGGGCTGTATACAGTGATTACTGGGGGCTGTATATAGTTATTGCTTGGGGGCTGTATATAGTGATTGCTGGGAGGCTGTATATAGTGATTGCTGAGGGGGGGCTGTATATAGTGATTGCTGGGGGGGGGCTGTATATAGTGAGTGAAGCCACTGTGCTGCCCACTAAGCCACTGTGCTGCCCTAAATGACACAGTCAACATGACCATGGCAATTAATTGACTGCAGGGGAATTCTCCCTACGATCGTCACCACAGCTTTCTTGGAGTGGTCTGATTGTTGCTATGGCAGCCCCTGGGTCTGATCTTGAACCCCAATGGATGTCCATAGTAAATGCCTGTAAGACCCTGTCACAGACAGGACCTTGCAAGCACTGTTTCAGCCTATATGATTGCATAATTTCATCAGTATTGCAGGGTATTGATAATGAACAAGCAATAGAAAAAATGCTTGTTGGTGTCCCATAGAGGGACAAATAAAAAGGTAAAAAAAAGTTAAAAACTAATAAACTAGTAAACTAATAAATTAAGAAGAAAATGCTCCCAAAGCCCTAGTACATACAAAAGTGACATACAAGATAAAAAAAGTGTAAATCACCATATAAACCCCACTTTTATAGTCTCGCCACAAACTGTGTAAAAGTTAAAAAAAAAAAAAAAAAAATGATGATTTACCTATCTTGTCCCACATAAAATGCAATAAAAAGTGATCTAAAAAATATATCTATACCAAAATGGTACTACTGTAAAGTACATGTCCAAAAAGCAAGCTCTCAAGACCAAAAGATAAAAGCTTGGTAACTTGGAAAATGGTGATGCAAAAATGAAAACTCCCCCCCCCCCCCATTAGGTTTTATTCTCCAAAATTAGTAAATTGCAAGGAAAAATATAGAAATTTGTTATCACAATAATTGTACTGACCCATTGAATAAAGATAACATATAACTTAGAGTATGTGCATCTCATCCTGCAAAAAAAAGCCCTCATATGAAGACATTCACAGAAAAACAAATATTTCATAGCTCACAAAAGTGCGCCAAGAACCAATTAAAACTGTTTAATCCTGTATGGCAAAACTGGCTGCTGCATAGCTCTCGTTCCCTTTTGCACCCCACTATGCACCCATAGTCTGCACGCGCTAAGTTCTGGCCATGTAAGAATGGCGCAAATCCTTAACAAAAGATGCTGACCACCCTGCAGAGTATACAGGGCCCCAGCTACTGAAGGTCGGTCAGAGAAGTGCCCTGCCTCCCTTCTTTTCTGAGATGCCTGCTGCCACTGATGACCTTGCCGCTGTTCCAGCTGCAGCTCCGGTTTTTGGGTGTCCCAGAGCTCATCAGTGTTCCTGATGTTCCTGAGTCGATCCTGCCAGTGGATGATCTCAAGGCAGTGAGAGCTTCTCTTTTACAGGTTGATCCTCCAGCTGCATCAGAACATGTTACAGCATCACAGCTGCACCAGATTACAACCCTGCTGCTTCTGCATCTTCCTCTGCAGTTTCCGCCACCAGATGTCTCTAGGTAATAGATCCAGCCACTGCTGCCTTCACTCAGGCTGATGATGTTCCTGCGGCAGTTCTTGCCGCTTATATTCCAGCATCGGATGCTGAGGATACCCTTAAGGACTGCAACCCTTAAACAGGTACTTTTTATTATTGTACATACCATTTGTGTATGTACTTAGTACGACACCAACCCCGGTTCCAATAGCCAGAACCATGGGCGGCTTGTCTACCGCACCCTGTTTATGCTCTGCATGTAGCCTAAGCACTTTACTGAAACACACTTTACTTTATTTTATGCTCTCTAGTTCTATATATCTCATGTGGAGCATTTGGAGTCTTTATAACTACTTACCAGCCCCAGTCCATATACCCACTAGGACTATAGCCAAGCCATGGGGAGCTAGTTCAAATACTAAGGGGGAATGCAACAATGCATAGGATAGGTAGGTGTTGAAAAGGTGTCCCTCTCCTTGTCAGGAGCTGTCTGGCAAGCCTGTGCAACTTATGCAGTGGCTCCAACATGGTAAACTTAGTAACCGCAGCTTTAAGCCTCTGCCTGGGAGGTCAAGAGGTTAATTTCTCTATCCAATGGTATGCTCTGGACAAGTGCTTGCCACCTCATAAGGAGGACTTTATAAAACCCCCTGTAGGTGGGAGCACATGGTCAGCAAATTAAGGCTCTTCTCACCCAGGAAGTCAGTGAGGTCAGACTCCCACAGAGTCAGTGATCCAGACCAAGAAGCAGAGGTGTCACAGGCAAGCTGCCTGACACCTTGGCCAGTCCCAAGTAGACCCTGTGGACAAAGATCCATCATCAGGACTCTGTCACATCTTTAACAGCCCAGCCTGAAGCTATTATCCAGGCTGTGAGCAACTATCTTTCTGTGGACCTGCACTCCATCCAGCTATCTCCTTCTGGCTGAAGTTCTGCTGATGTTTAAGACCCTGTTCGCTGTTCCAATAAAGTTATTCTACACCAATGGGCCTCCGAGTGATCCCTGGATTAGGCTGTCCACCATCACGGGCTCCCCATCCTCCCTCATCAGGGATCCCTATCTACACATTGGGGTTGCCCCAGGGAGAAACCTATTCTATCAGCATCTTTTTGCATGCACCACCTGCTGGAGACCGCCAGGCTCTGGACAAGGCCTCTGTTCCGGTATACCAAGCACTATGAGCATCACGGGCTCCAAGGCCGCAACAGCCAGGTATTCCGGGCCCCGGCTTAATTTCGGCCACAAGAAAGGCTAGGCCCCGGTGGGGGATGTTGCATAGAGAGGAAAAGAAGGGAATTTCTAGTGTATGACATTGAAGGACTAAGAATAGCACAAAGAGAACCAAAAAAGAAAATCAGGGAATGTAAGAATAATCATAAAGCTTGATTGGAGGGGGGGGGGCTGCAGACACAGAAAAGTAAGGAGTTGTGGGCAGGGTTCAAAAGGATTATGGGTCTGAATGAAAAGGCAAGGACGGTTGAGGGTGATAGGGAGAGAGCTAGGAGTGTGGTGATGAAATGTCTTTTCCAAGGGCAGAGGTAGAAAAACTAATACAGAAAAAAACTCATTAGTTTTACTATCACCATCTTTCAGAGGCATAACTTTACTTTTTTTCCTTTGACAGAGCTGAGGGCTTATTTTTAACGTGAAAATTGTTCTTTTCAGTGGTACCATTTTGGCCAAAAAGTTTTTTTCCCAACTTCAATTAGACTTTATAGTGAGATAAGACTTGTAGGTAGTAAAGTTTGGTGCATATTAACATTATTGTGAGAATTTTATATTTTTGAACCCCTTATTGAAACAGCCTGAAAAGGCTCTAATGACCAGGGCATTTTTAGCGAATTTTTGTATATGGCGCCATAACGGCTATTTATTTTGTGGGCTACCTTAAAATTTTATGTGGCTTTTTTGAGATGCATAGAGCTAGTTTAAACATAATAAAAGTTTAAAGATTGTTTTTCATATTTAGCTTTATTTGGGGTTAAAAGTGGAAAAAAGGTATTTTGTAATTTATTATTATTTTTTAAATCAACATAAAATTAACAATATTAATGAATTCCCTATTTTGTTTTGGTCATTTTGATATATAATATGTATAGTTTCAGGTAAAGAGAGGTGACTATGGCAATGTTTTTTGTATAGGGAAATGTAAATATATTTTTAATATCAATCAATGCTTGCATTTTGTCACAACTTGTTGGTTTTTGTTTGTCCACTCGTCTCTTGATGATTGACCACAAGTTCTCAATGGGATTAAGATCTGGGGAGTTTCCAGGCCAAGGACCCAAAATCTCTATGTTTTGTTCCATGAGCCATTTAGTTATCACCTTTGCTTTATGGCTCGGTGCTCCATGATGCTGGAAAAGGCATTGTTGATCACCAAACTGCTCTTGGACGTTTGGGAGAAGTTGCTCTTGGAGGACATTCTGGTACCATTCTTTATTCATGGATGTGTCTTTAGGCAAGACTGTGAGAGAGCCGATTCCCTTGGCTGAGAAGCAACCCCACACATGAATGGTTGCAGGACACTTTACAGTTGGCATGAGACAAGACTGGTGTTATCGCTCACCTTGTCTTCTCCGAACAAGCTGTTTTCCAGATGTTCCAAACAATCGGAAAGGGGATTCATCAGAGAAAATGACTTTACCCCAGTCCTCAGCAGTCCACTCCCTGTACCTTCTGCAGAATATCAGTCTGTCCCTGATAATTTTTCTGGAGAGAAGTGGCTTCTTTGCTCCCCTCCTTGACACCAGGCCTTTCTCCAAGAGTCTCCACCTCACAGTGCGTGCAGATGCACTCACACCTGCCTGCTGCCATTCCTGAGCAAGCTCTGCACTGCTGGTAGCCCGATCCCGAAGCTGAAACACTTTTAAGAGACAGTCCTGGCACTTGCTGGTCCTTATTGGACGTCCTGGAGCCTTTTTGGCAACAATGGAACCTCTCTCCTTGAATTCCTTGATGATGCGATAGATTGTTGACTGAGGTGCAATCTTTCTAGCTGCAATAGTCTTCCATCTTAGGCCAGTTTTGTGCAGTGCAATGATGACTGCAAGTGTTAGAGATAATCATGGTTAACAGAAGAGAAACAATGATGCCAAGCACCAGCCTCCTTTTAAAGTGTCCAGTGATGTGATTCTTACTTAAAGGGGTATTCTCGTCTGGGCACTCACATTCAGTTTCATTAATCTGCCATATATAAACATTTCTCCAACTGGATGTTATTAAAAAAAATGTTCCTGTGTGAAGATAATTTCTCATAAATGTAGTCATGTTGTCCCTTAGAAACGAGATAGCTTCCTCCAATACGGCCACCTCTGCTGGAGGGATTGCACAAAGAAACAAAAGGTTTTTGTATATGAAATGTCCGGGAGTTATTATATGTCCCACATCTGTCCTGAGGTAATGATTGCTGAAGCCAGGAGGTCAGGCAGAGCTCAATAGCGCATGTCTGGCCACCGCTGCCAGAGTGTGAGATGGTCGTATCCGAGGAAGCCATCTCGTTTCTAAGGGACAACATGGCTACATTTATGAGAAATTATCTTCACACAGGAACATTTTTTTTTATTAACATCCAATTGAAGAAATGTTTACATATGGCAAATGAATTAAATTAAATGTAAATGCCCAGATGGGAAAACCCCTTTAATCATGACAGATTGATCTCCAGCCCTGTCCTCATCAACACCCACACCTGTGTTAATGGAGCAATCACTGAAACGATGTTAGCTGCTCCTTTTAAGGCAGGCCTGCAATGAAGTTGAAATGTGTTTTGGGGGAAAAAGTAAATTTTCTAGGTAAATAATGACTTTGCAATTAATTGCTGTTAAGCTGATCACTCTTTATAACATTCTGGATTATATGCAAATTGCCATTATGAAACCTGATGCAGTAGACTTTGTAAAAATTAACATTCGTATAATTCTCAAAACTTATGGCCATGACAGTACACTTGTATTGCAGTGTACAGAGTACATATGCTCAGTTACTTACAGCCGGGTCCTACCAGGAGGCAGAACCCGGCATACAGAGGGGGCCTAGGGGCACTCGCCGGACCCGGGGCTGCGGTAGGAGGGATCGGATCACCTCGGTGTATGCACGGTGGGGACACTTAGACGCTGCGTCCTGCTTAACCGAGGCATGGTAGGGGTTACCCTAGACCGGCACCAGACTGACCCGATGTCCCAAAATCTTGTTCTGACATGCCCCCGTAGAAAGGCGTTGCGCCAGAAGAAGTACCCTTAATGACCGACGTTGAATCCTGATTGGGTAGTCATTAATTAAATGTTCAAATGTTAAAGTGTTCAAGTTATAACTATATAAAGGGACAAATGTCAGATTAAGAAAGAGATGCTGAGTTGGCTGCATCTCTAAGGAATTAAAATATGTATTGATATGGGAGTTATTATCAGTTTTAAGTAGTTATTTCATTCTTATTTGTATTTTTATTAGAATTAAACTACCAGGGACATGTTCAAAACCACATGGCAGTGAAGGCTTAATTTTACATTTATTAGCAATTACTTTTCAGAAGGTTTTAACACGAGCCTAGCCATTTCCTGTTTCAGGTTGATTCTCTTTCTTCAAAATACTGTATATACTCGAGTATAAGCCGAAAAATGTGCTGAAAACCTCAAACTAGGCCTATACTCGAGTAAAAAAAAATTAATCATAACTTACCTTTCTGGCGGCCCCCGCAGGTCTTCTGTGGTATCCGTCCGGCAGCCGGCACAGACTCTTGATGTAAGTGGTGGCGACTGACTGACTGTGCGCCGCACGGACTTGTCACTGCCGGATGTATCTCACAGAAGACCCGCAGGCGGGGCCATCGGAAAGGTGAGTTTTGATTTTTTTTTTAATTAATTGGCTGTACGACAGGAAACGGGGAGCCGGCTGCACGATTGGGCGGGGGGTTGGCTATATACTGGGGCAGGGCTGCTGGATATATACTGGGGCAGGGGCTGCAGGCTGTATACTGGGGGCAGGGGCTGCTGGCTATATACTGGGGGCAGGGGCTGCTGGCTATATACTGGGGCAGGGACTGCTGGCTATATGCTGGGGTTGGGGTTGCTGGCTATATACTGGGGCAGGGGCTGCTGCTATATACTGGGGGATATGGGCTGGCAGGCTATATACTGGGTAGGCTGTCCAATGCATTTTCCACCCTCGGCTTATACTCGAGTCAATAGGTTTTCCCAGGTTTTTGTGGTAAAATTAGGGGCCTCTGCTTATACTCGGGTTGGCTTATACTCAAGTATATACGGTAGTCCTGCTGCTACCACTGTCACATATTAATCCTTTCCCTTCCAGGCATTTCTGGAAATTTTGTAAGGTTATTGGCCAAAGCAATGTTTACAATTTTGACATGTACAAATAAAACCGAAATTACAGCATAAAGGATTGTACTAATTCCCATAAAACCATATATTTTCTAAAAGCAGACACTTGTTCCATTTTTTAAATTGCATTAAGGAGTTTATAGGCATAGACACCTCCATGCAATTTTGATTTAAAGTGTAAACTTTTATTTAAAAATGCAAAACAGTGCCCCAAAACAGAAAATAATTTGCTTCATGGTTGGCTCCAGGTTTTAGTAGGCCCCTGGACGACAGAGCCTCAGTGGGCCTCTTTGCAGTGAACTCATGTGGCAGCATTCAAAATTCAAACTAGAACAGGCAGAACTACAAGTATCAGCAATTTGTATGTTAGTTACCTTATGTGTGGGCCTAATGGAAATGGATAGTCCACACATAAGATCTTTCCTGCACTTGATGATAAATGGTTTCCCAGACGAAAGACAAGGGGAATCAGGGGTGCTCTTATTATATAAGGTACAGACACACCCCTGCACACCCCCCCCCCAGGAGGGCTCATAGGACCCACCTACCTGGTATTAAGTCCAGAACCTTGGAGAAGTAATAGCTTATCATAGCTTGTCATAGGGTCAGGGTTCTGGTATCATTGGATCCAGGTGAATCCCTGGATCGCATTGATACCAAAACTGACCCATTTATTATGGTCCCGTGCCAAGATGTCCAAACAGGCTAGGACCTAGGGAATCGGGGCACTATGATCCACTGCCTATCCAGATTCCAAAAATGTATTTGCCCTTCGGCAGAGAAGGACCATAACCCTATAACTTCTCCTGGTTTAAAAATTGGAGGGAAGTCTCCACAAGCCTTTTAGGAGTTGCTCTGGCTGCAAAAGGTGTTAGTTAATAGCTACCCCCTATAGAGACAGTCCCTCTGCAGCCTTTGTAGTAGGAAGTTTCCAAGGTCTCATTAATTATACAAGATAAGGCTAGGGGGAAGTAAGGGATATTAATGGCTTGATGAACAGGACAAAATCTGGCATGTGAAACTCCCTTGTATATGTATGTTCATCACAATATCTGGCATGTGAATCCCCCTTGTTCATCAAACCCCCTCATTTTATATAAGCTGCCATCAATCCTTATGTATTCTATGTATTCATTAGATACAGCCCCTTTTACCCCCATGGATTTCTTATGTACAGACCCCCCAGGAGCTCTGGGCCCTGTCACTTGCCCAGGTATGCCAGCCTTGATTTGCTTCACACCTCCCAAGTGTAATAAATGAACATCTGCAGAGTTCACTGATACCTCATAGTCATATGTTTACATGAATAAATCATTATAAAATCACTACAACTGAAATAACCAAAATTATGCTTTTTGGCTACCTGCAAAATATAGAGATTAGCAGACTGAAAGGTAAAGGCACCACTAAAACTATATTTTTCTTTTCATTTTTTTTTATATTTTATTTTTTTCAAAGCAGACAACCTGGCGATTACATTTCTCTTGATTAACAATTGACAGTCTGCACGCCCATCATGCAACTTTGAGACAAACACAAATTATTAAAAAATTGCATTGAAACTGCAATGTAAACATACATTTTTACAGCACACAACATTAACAAGAATTTACACTCCCAAAACTTCTAAAACAAAAATGATGCAATATTTGGTTGCAATCCACAAATATTTTTAAAAATATATAACTCACAAAGTAAAAAAGTTCCTATTCTGTCAAAATACTTTTTTAAAAAAAAAATCAAAGCCTACCATGTATACAAAAGTACCAGCACAGATTTCTATCTAGACCAACCAGACCGAGCAGAATCATTGTAAAATACAAAAGTCCATTGCAGCTAGTTACTCGCCAGTTTTACCATTTTAGGAACAAACTGCTCCCATCCCTTTATATCACCTCTCAAGAGATTTGTGTCCTGCTCCACTGTGAGAGACCACTAGGACACAAACTAAACTGCACAGCAGACGAGGATAGCGTCAAAGACAGCGGTAATTCTCCATCTTTTAAAAGCCCTCTGGGATGCAGTTGATCACCACTCAACTTCAGTAGCCAATAGCGACATTTTATAGCAGTATTATAGCAGTGTAATGACAAGAGCCTAACACAGCTTGATAATTGTACACACTTTTAACAAAGTTCAATAAAATTTCCTCCCATGTCTATGTGATGCTCCCACCGTCCACAAAATTAAGTTTTAAATTAATAAGCGCAACCGCCTTCATGCAACTTTGTAGCAAACAGCGATAAAATGCAAAGATCACATGAAAATTTTCACAAAAATATTTACAAATCCAGATTAATATATAGAAAATATACTTTTCTAAAAACTGGAAGAAGTGAGGAGTTTATATATACCCCACATGTGAATATTCACAAAAGTATACAGCAAAGGGAATGGTAAATCTATGGGGTGCGCCAAATATTGCTGAAAATTGCACTGAAATATTATTGTACAGTCCCTTACACAAAGGTGATCCAAATCAAAAACTATATATGAATAAACTAAGCTAATGAGATAACAAACATTGTATTAGCAGCACAAAAAGAATTTGAGGAAGAACACCGTAACATTTAACAAAAATTAAGGGATGGTATGAATTTTTTTTTTTTTACTCAAGAAAGTGTGTTTTTTGTTTTATATATAACTCCCCTAAAGAGTGGGGAGGGTGTTGGCAATAATTTTGCATTGACGTCTCTGATCATTTTGCCCTTCTTTTCATCCGGCAGTGTCCGCTTTCAATCGGTCAATAATCCATCAGCCAAAAACAAGCAGGAGTTGATCCAAAACAGAGATGACCAGTAAATAGGATATTTGCATGTCCTCTGTGTTATGTATTCACTCCTGCTTTTGGCTATCATTCCTTCTGACAGATGAAATGAAGGGGAAAACCAAACATAGTGGAAACGCTATAGAGTGGTGAAGGGTGAAAACAGCATTATGGAAATCATAGGCTGTTCCAGGGAGACAGCAGTCAGTTGGCAGCAGTATGAGTAGGCCGCAGAGTGGCACAATGACAAATTATTCAGGTGGCAGCAGCAGCATCATGAGGTCAGAGAGTGGCACAATGACATATTCTGGTGGTGGCAGCAACATGGTAGGCCACAGTGTGGCACAAAGACAGAGTGTGGAGGTGGCGGCAGCAGCAGAAGGTCAGAGAGCAGCACAATGACAGAGTGTGGAGGTGACAATTCCAGTCCCTGGTAAAGATGGTGGGAGGCAGATGGAGCAACTGGCAGCAGATGTGTGGCATCAGGCGGGTGGCAGCATGAGAATAGTGGCTGAGGCAGGTAGTTAGAATCCAGACTCATTTTTTCAACGCTTGGGGGAGGCATTTTGGCTGATCTAATCTGATGCATAAGGCATTGGTGCGTTGGAGTCCTGGCCGGTCCACACCTGATTCATCTTGACAAAGGTCAGTCTCTCCACATTACGGATGGACAAGCGGGTTCTCCTTGGGGTAACAATGGCCCCCGCTGCACTTAAAACCCGCTCTGATGCCACACTACTGGCCAGGCAGGACAGCTTTTCTACTGCAAACTCTGCAAGTTGCGGCCACACATCAAGTTTGACTGCCCAGTAGTCCAGGGGATCCTCTACCTGGGGTGGTAAAGTGCTGTCCAAGTAGGGCATCACCTGCTGGTGCAGGGTCTGCTCCATGTCCTGCTGCTATGAAATGACAGGATTGCAAATGGCCATCTGTTTTTGTAGGACTGTGACATAACATAAGCCTGCCGGTTGCTGATTGGCTTACATGTCTGCACATGTGATTGAGGGTGTTCCTTTCTTCTTCCCAGTGTTCTCTCCCCCATGTAACACGTTGTGCTCATGGCCATTTTGCTAATAAAGGGGAAAAAAAATAATTTGTTCCCACTAATCACCGTAAACTTCGGATTCATGCAGAAGTTTTCCTTAGATTCTAAACTAATTCCACTGCGTTAAAATCGATTTGCCCATCTATACTATTCATATATCCAGCCTTGCATTGCGTGACAGATTGATAAATATGTTGGTTAGTGCTTCTGTGGTCAAGTGGCGAGATTAGATTTGGCGCTTATCATGCCAAAAAGCTCAAGAAAAACCAATGATAAATGTGGCCCATAGAGTTCAGTCTGGGAAACACAACTGTCATATGGTCTGTGTTTTATTGGCAGACGATTATTGTCTGGTATTCATTTTATTTTACTTCTGAAATAGAATTTGCATTTGTACTACACATAGGAATACCAAGGATATTGGACATCACATCAACTGCAAAGAAACTTAGACTGAATTATTTTGTAACCACAATCCAAAAAGAAATAGATAATCAAGCTTTTCCACAGTTTCTGTTTACTAAAGAGGCTGCATGTTTTTTGTGTCAAAGAGTTATGAACAACTATCAGTCACGAGTGGCAAAGCCATGACTCAGGGATTTAGTCATCCAAAACAAACGAAACAAAAACATGTGTATTTTTAAATAGATAAGTAGTTTCATTCCCATGTGGAGGGAGCATGGGAAGACACAACATAGTCCTGTAAATTCATTTCTATTATTAATGTGACATACTGCCTTTAAAATATGAGCCTTTGTAAGATAATATTGTCAAACACACTTTTGCCTGCATTGTGATTACTTATTAACCCTTTTATAAAACTGGTTTTTCTACTTTCCAGAACATAAACTTTGCTAATTTTTGGACATGTCCACAAAGAAAGAGAAATTCACTTGGGAAAATGCAAAAGGGTAAAGAATATTAATTATAGACTCTTCAGTATATGTTTCAACCAACTCAAATGCAAAACTAAGATTTTGAGAAACATTAAAGAGGTATTCTGTTAGTTGATTTTTTTTATTAGTTTATAGAAACTGAAATCATACATTACTGTAGTATAAATGTATTCCCCGATGTATGTTTCCTCCATTATAAACATTATTCTCCTAACATGTCTTTCCAATATTAGTATCTTCATTAGCGCCATTTCTGCACACTACAACGAGACAAGACATGGATCTGTTCTGTTTAACCCCTTTCTAAACAGGCTTTAAAGAACACCTGTCCTTTAAGAGGACTATCTGAAAATACTAATGAAATACTCTCACTAGCCTTTTTCTAACAAAATGACTCTCAAAACCATAGGTGTAGTGTAACATGCCTAAATGCTGTGCTATACTGTGGCTCTTAGTGGTCCGATCGACAGAACTGTCTCCTCAGTGGTCCAGGGTATTTATGAGGGGGGCCGTCCAAGCACCCAATGCGCAAGCACAGCTTCCTTTCGGCAGTCGCTTAGTGCGTGGTGGCCTTCCTGCGCATGTGCGCCTCATCATAATACTTCTTGACATACTGTGGTGCAACTTCCTTTTGTCGATGAGGTAGTGCAGTGCGCATGCGCAGAGAGGCCACCTCACACTTCACGACCAGAAGGTACGCTTGCACATTGGGCGCAGTCACCACTGGTATTGAGAATTGATGACAGTGGTAGTTGGGTGCAGCAGAGCAAAATGAAGAGAAATGAGTGCCTGGACGACCCCCTCATGAATAACCTGGACCGCAGAGGAAACAGTTCTGTCGATTGGACTGCTAAGCTCCCGCTATGCTCCCGAAGCACCATAGAGCACCTAGTCTTTTAATTTATTTAGTCCCCCCATTCCGATACACCCACTTATGCGGAAACATCTATCCTTTTTGGCACAAATAGAAAGTAAAACTGACTTGTCAAGGGCCAAAACACTCTGCTAAATGCTAAATGAAAATTGTGGCGCAAGCACAATATTAAATCTCCCCCATCATTTCCTGGACTAAAGATCCTTGGTCAGAATTTTCTGCATCAAAATGCTCAAACAAATCTGCCAGAGAGATTATTTAAACAGACATGTCCATTGCACATCCATTAAAAAAAAAACAAATGTTTCTTTTCAGTTTTTTATCCACATCTATTTTTTTTTTATTTCTGCAAAACAAAAGAAAAAAACTGATGGTTTAACATTATCTTACATTATTTCCAAGCAGAAACTTTTGGAAAGGAGTGTATGATGTGGCATATTTGTGATTATTTTGTTATCACATTTTTGCTTAGCCAAGATGAGATTTTATTTAGTTCATGTATGAAAAGGATTGTTATTGCTCAATGCTAGACTTTCATAAAACAACAAATATAAAATAAACTGAAATGTTATCACCGATTAATTTACATTTTAAGCAAATACTGGTTTATTTTCTTTAACTATGGAACCATGTATTTGTGCAAACAGATTTCCTTTTGCCTGAAATTGCTATTCTTCATTTTTCCTGGCTTCTACAAGAGAGGGGAACAGTTTGAACCTGTAGAGAAAGAATACCTTTAATAGGTTTCACTTATTAACCCCTTCCAGCCATTGCCCTTTTTCATTTTTGCGTCTCCATATTTTGCTTCCCTTCTTTGAAAACCCATAACTTTTTTTTATTCAGCTTTACAAGGGCTTGTTTTATGTGTTATTTAATTTTCCTTGCCATGTACTGGGGAAACAGGAAAAAAAAATCCAAATCTGGTGAACTTGACAAAAACTTGAGCATTTTCTTGTGGGTTCTGTTTTTATAGCTTTCACTGTGCTCTCTGTTGTTGTGATCACGCTGATGACAAATTTATATGCGTTTTATTAGGTTTTAAAAAATGAAAACTTTTTTGTACAAATAAATTTTCTTTGAGGTATGGAGCTCTGTAAGGTGTAATTTTTTGCAAAACATTTAAAGGGTTATTCCCATCTGGGCATTTACATTTAATTAAATTCATTTTCCATATGTAAACATTTCTTCAATTGGATGTTATTAAAAAAGATGTTCCTGTGTGAAGATAATTTCTCATAAATGTAGTTATTCTGTCCCTTAGAAACAAGATAGCTTCCTCGGATACGACCACGTCACACTCTGGCAGCGGTGGCCAGACTTGCGCTATAGAGTCCTGCCGGACCACCAGGATTCAGCAATCATTACCACAGGACGGCTGTAGGACATGCAGTAACTCCCGGACATTTTATATACAATAACCTTTTGTTTCTTTGTGCACTCAATCTATCAGACGTGGCCGTATCCGAGGAAGCTATCTCGTTTCTAGGGGACAACATGGCTACATTTATGAGAAATGATCTTCACACAGGAACATTTTATTTAATAACATCCAATTGAAGAAATGTTTATGTATGGCAGATTAATGAAACTGAATGTAAGTGCCCAGATGAGAATACCCCTTTAAGTTGATAAAATACATTTTTGGGAGGTCTTAATAGATCAGTCCAGTTTGCTGTACAGTATGTGATTAAAAGAGCCCTAAAGCTGCCTTAATGCTCCATTTTACTAGTTAACATGCAACATTAACTATCCTCAGTAAGGGCAGAGTCACGTGATCAGTAGGTGATCACGATACATGAAAAATGCAGTGTCACTGACTTGCCAAACTGCCAGGGATCAGAATTCTATAGCCATATAGTCAGGGCCGGCTCCAGGTTTCACTGGGCCCCTGGGCGAGAGTGCCTCACTGGGCCCTGTAGCTCATGTGGTGGCATTAAAAACGCAGACCTTAAGAAACCAATATTAATATACAGCCCCCCAGGCTCCATCAATTAATATACACCCCCCCAGCCAGGCTCTATTAATTAATATACCCCCCAGGCTCTATTAATTAATCCCCCCCCCCAGGCTCTATTAATTAATCCCCCCCCCAGGCTCTATTAATTAATATACCCCCCCAGGCTCTATTAATTAATATACCCCCCAGGCTCCATTAATTAACATACCCCCCAGGCTCTATTAATTAATATACCCCCCCCCCCAGGCTCCATTAATTAATATACCCCCCAGGCTCAATTAATATACCCCCCAGGCTCCATTAATTAATATAACCCCCAGGCTCTATTATTTAATATACCCCCCCAGGCTCCATTAAGTAATATAACCCCCAGGCTCTATTAATTAATACACCCCCCCCCCAGGCTCCATTAATTAATTAAATACACATTAAAAAAAATAATAAACGCTAACTTACCTCAAAGGCTGCTCGCATCTTCTTCATCTGCTACATCTTCCTGAGTGAGAGCAGCGTCTCCTGTGCAGCAGCAGGGACGCTGGCGCCATGAAGTCATCACGTCGGCCAGCGTCCTGCACACTATTAGACGCAGCAGAAATACATCGGCCGCGCCAATGCGATTGTGATCTGTGTATGCCCGCTTGCGGGGCGGCGCTTCTCTCAATTACATCGGCAAAGTATGCCGATGTAATTGAGTTTTCTTATGTTGTCAGTGTGTGCCGTGGGCCCCTCTGGGACCTCTGGGGCCCTGGCACTTGCCCAGGTAAGCCGGGTGCTGGCGCCGGCCATGCATATAGTCATTACAGTTTCGACTCTGCTGAATATGGGGGAAACATCATATGTACATCATATATCGATCATAGCGTACGATCAGTCTGTGACATGGCACTTTTCACATTCCGTGATTACAGACTGATCATTGACAATGTGCATCCAGTCTAAGTTGCATGCATGCCAAGGTCTTTTAGAAGAGTGTATTAAAAATGTTAAGTCTTTTGCACACATAATTTTTTTTCAGCATGCCATCTATGCATTTCACTGATGCCTTACTGAACAATTGTTTTCTGTGTTTTTCACAATTCTGTTTTTTGCAACTGAACAGTTACCTGTTGAAAAAATCTGTTGGAGGGGCAGGGATTTGTCACCATGATGTCTGGTTTCTTGTACTACAAAAAAAAAAGTCTCAACTGCGATAAAAAGGTCTCAAAGTAGTACAAGAAGCCAGACAACATGGTTATAAATCCCCCTATTGGTCCACAAAAAAAAAAGATTTTTTTCTGCGCAGTTCTTTTTTTCACTGATGATGCTGGGGAACCAGGTGTTTAACCTTCTAATGAATGTAAACCAATAATGTTTTTTGCAGATCTGAGTAAAACTAATCAGTAGGCAGTGCACAGGCCATTGCTTTAAATGACTTCAGCATTTGCAACCACAGGCCATCAATAGTCTCTCACGCTAGTTTGATTTAAGTCCACGCTTTTTTCAGTCTCTTTAACAGTTTTGTGACTGTTGTAGTTTTCTTGACCATCCCTTTGTCACCAATGATTTTCCACAGGTTTGCTGTGTTATGGGGGGGAGGGGGGGGGGGGCAAAATTGCCGACTGATTGAGTGAAGAATGCAAGGAATGCTATATGTGATGAAGAAGTTTCTGTATGGAGGTATTTGTATGTGAGTTCCAAATCCGGCTGCAAAAAACTTTCCCCAAATTTTGACACTTCCTCTGCCACCTTTCACTGACGTCTTTTCAGGGGAGATTCATTCTGCCACTTGAATCTCCCCCCATTTGTTGTCTTTCTTCAAGCAGCGGGTAGAGGGCAAGCAGGGGCATGAACACGTGTCCTTCTATATTTAAAACTGGCAGAGACTACAGCAAAAATCTCTGTCAGTTCGGATCTGTAGACCAAACTTTACACCTGCATTTACTAAGAGGTCGAAGCGTCTTAGTGAATACAGGTCGCCAGCAGGGGAAATTGTAACACTGGCATTAAAAAAGTCAATCTTTTCCATCAGTATTTTCCATCAAATCCAAATAAGTTAAACCTGCTTTTATCACTAAGATGTACTGTACAACAAGGGAATAATCATGAACCAGAATATTTACTGGGTCTCATCAGTTACGTACAATCTTGACTAGACTACTGTAACTCCCTGCTAATTGGTCTTCCACTCACTAAACTCTCTTCTTAATGCAGCAGCCAGGCTCGTCTTTCAGACCAAACACTACACGGATGCCTCCAGTTTGTGCCAATCACTGCACTGGTTTCCAGTCATCTTCCATATTCAATTTAAAATAATAATTCACATCTACAAAGCTCTGCATAATGCTGCACCTCCCTACCTCTCTTCTCTCATCTCAGTATATTGCCCAACCCGTGCTCTTTGATCTGCCAGGGATATTAGATTAATCTCTACCTTAATTCGAACCTCTCATGCACGTCTCCAGGAATTCTCCAAAGTCGCATCAATTCTCTGGAATGCCATTCCCTGGACTATCAGACTACCCACCCTCCAAAGTTTCAAATGTGCTCTTAAAGCCCATCTCTTTAGGCAAACTTATCACACTCGCAAACTGCATGAAATGTGAACTCTCTCTTTACTAATGCATCCTGTGTTCTCCTCCCATCTGTTATCCGGCAAAAACCAGATATACACTTACCGGCCACTTTATTAGGTACACCATGCTTGTAACGGGTTGGACCCCCCTTTTGCCTTCAGAACTGCCTCAATTCTGGCCTTGTTGAATTCTGGCATAGATTCAACAAGGTGCTGGAAGCATTCCTCAGAGATTTTGGTCTATATTGACATGATGGCATCACACAGTTGCAGTAGATTTGTCGGCTGCACATCCATGATGCGAATCTCCCGTTCCACCACATCCCAAAGATGCTCTATTGGATTGAGATCTGGTGACTGTGGAGGTCATTTGAGTACAGTGAACTCATTGACATGTTCAAGAAACCAGTCTGAGATGATTCCAGCTTTATGACATGGCGCATTATCCTGCTGAAAGTAGCCATCAGATGTTGGGTACATTGTGGTCATAAAGGGATGGACATGGTCAGCAACAATACTCAGGTAGGCTGTGGCGTTGCAACGATGCTCAATTGGTACCAAGGGGCCCAAAGAGTGCCAAGAAAATATTCCCCACACCATGACACCACCACCACCAGCCTGAACCGTTGATACAAGGCAGGATGGATCCATGCTTTCATGTTGTTGACGCCAAATTCTGACCCTACCATCCGAATGTCGCAGCAGAAATCGAGACTCATCAGACCAGGCAACGTTTTTCCAATCTTCTACTGTCCAATTTCAATGAGCTTGTGCAAATTTTAGTCTCAGTTTCCTGTTCTTAGCTGAAAGGAGTGGCACCCGGTGTGGTATTCTGCTGCTGTAGCCCATCTGCCTCAAAGTTCAACGTACCATGCGTTCAGAGATGCTCTTCTGCCTACCTTGGTTGTAACGGGTGGCGATTTGAGTCACTGTTGCCTTTCTATCAGCTCGAACCAGTCTGCCCATTCTTCTCTGACCTCTGGCATCTACAAGGAATTTCCGACCACAGAACTGCCGCTCACTGGATGTTTTTTCTTTTTCGGACCATTCTCTGTAAACCCTAGAGATTATTTTATACAGTTCCTTTATAAAGAATGGCTGGACCATTATAAAAGCTTTTATACCTCCTGTGTCAACCCCTTCATCCTCATAGAATGTGAGCTCCCTCACTCCTATTGTTCCATATGGCTGCTTTCACTCTGTAATGTATTATTATTTTTGTATACGTCCTCTATGATTTTTAAAGTGCTATGGAATTTGATGGCGTTATATAAATAAAGATTATTATTACTACAAACTGTACCCTGATTAAATGGAGGTGCTGGTGTCCACTTCAGTCATGGTGATAAGTTAAGGGTAGAATAGTACTCCCCCAAGCACTCAAGATATACCCCATCTGTGGCTCCATTTCCTGCCTTGACCTTGCTTACAGATTGACCCATCTAGAAGCTATGATCGATAACCCCCCTCTTTGTTTCCCAATAAGTAGCATTTCTGTGCATGTGGATTTGCTAAATGTTCATAGACACTTCCATTTTTTAAAATTGAACGGTGGACCACTTCTACTCTGTCCACACAACATACTTCTCAGCAAACATTAAGTCTCTTGATTCTTTCTACTAATTTAGAGGTTTGGACACTGCAGAGTGGGTGGCCAGTCCAAATGATCCAACTTCTCTTGCTATGGCTGATAGGGTCACCCTCTGACCTTCATGTGGACAACTTGCTACTGGAAGGTTTTAGAGGATATCGCCTGAATACATTGCGCTCAACATTGCCTTTACAAAATGTGATGTGTTAACATATGTAATGTGTAAAAAAAATGCATTCGTTAAAGCATGTATTTTGTAAATGCAATGTTGACAGCAAAAAAAATCTCTTCTCTGCTGTGAAAACGCATTCATTAAAACCACATGTGAATGCACCCCGAAGCTTCCAGTTAAATAGGGTTTGCCAAATAATATAGGAAATTAGCACCAGGTGCCGAATTAACACCAACAACTTGCCGGTATCTGAAAGTGTTCTCTAATTTTGATCAGTGATTTTTACAATGATCTAATTTACATTTTTATTCTGTGCTCTAGAATATATAAAATGTCTGAAGTAAGCTTAAAATACTAATCTAATACCTAAATCTATATAAATCTATCTAAAAAACCACATTGTATTAACCACACCATTGTAAATAACCAACTTATTTGAGGATAATTATTTTCCTAAATTAAAATAGCAGTGAAGCCATGGCTTTTTAAAACTTAAAAAGATCACTAGTTTTCTCAAGTGTCCTATAAAACACAGTTTTTCGAAAAGGAAAAAAACGCACATTAAAAAAGCAGTCCCAAAACGGAAACAAGGATGTACCTCAAAACACTAAATGATGTGCTGAGAAACATCTGCCTGTATAAAGCAGCTCTTCTTCATTATTTTCATGAGCTTGAATAGTGTTTGATCTGTCTGCCTTCTATGTAACATATACCATGCTTCCGCTATATGTTCACATTTGATACTCGTATAATGGTGTACTGGAAATGGAGGAAGATTTTTGTATTCTTTATTAAAACCTGTACTTTACAGGTTGTTTGGTGATCCCTGTCTATGCTCTATGTTTGTCACATAAAGATGTATACAATATGAGTGTATTTCATCTATATTTCCTAAATCTGCATAAAATAGAACACATTTTGCTAACTTCGGCAAAGTCTTAGGCAAATAAATTTGGCAGTGGACTTGGAAGAGTTAATACAGAAATATATTTGAGTATGGCTTTTTAAACTACACACACCCGAGTTATTGCATCCTTTCCATTTACCACTTTAATATTCATCTCAATCATACAAGTAAATCTACAATTGCTTTTGAGTTTTGAATTATGATTCACCCTTACTCATATGCAGTTGTACAGAACAGAGATGTGACTCACTGCTTAGTCACAAAACACCATCATACACAAAGAGTGAAGTCCAACATTTATGGAGTGTGACTTGCTGGCAATAGATTAGAGTACTCCAGCACTTCATCCGCTTCTCTACTACAGGATATACATAAAATATTCCTAATATATATTTTTATATACATATGAAGGAAGTGTTTAATAACATTATGTCTGTAGAATCATGCAGAAATGTATCATTTTGTGGCATAACCTAAGAAAAAATAAGGACATGAGTCAAACTGTTTGGCAGAATGAAGAAGCCAACAGGCCAGGTCACAATTAAAATCTTATGGGGTCTTACTAAGACAACAGAAAAAAGTGTGAATTTAAGGGGAAAAAAAGAAATATAAGGAAATGAACTTAAATCCTTCCGGCTCGAAACCTTTTCCATTTTTGTATTTTTTTTACTCCCTGCACTCATCAAGCCATAACTTTATATTTCAGTTTACAAAACCATGGGACTTGTTGTCTTTGATTCACATTGCAATTCCTATTGGCACCATTAAATATTCCATGCAATGCACTCGGAAACTGGGAAAAATTCTAAATGCAGTAGCACTGCAGTGTGATGTGATATTCTGGATTTCCTATTACACCCTCCAAGCATTATTTTCTGCTGTTAGCCAGTTGTGGAGATTGAATTTGGTACTATTGTGGCACATGTTGGTAAGGGGTTAAAGAAGATTTGCAGCCTCAACATGTAAATAATCAATAGCAGTGGTGGCAAACCTATGGCACGGGTGCCAGAGGTGGCACTCAGAACTTTCTCTGTGGGCACCTAGGCCATCACCAGAGAGGACTACAGGTATCTTCCTGCTGTCCCAGACAGCCCAGGACTTGTTGTGCACAGAGATGTGACAGGGCTATCTGGGACTTCTGGAGGAGTGGGATGTTTAGTACAGATCTGGATTATCATTGTAGCTTTTGCCCTGACAGTTCTTCCTGTTTATGGGACCCGGGAGGGAAGCTACAATGATTGTCCAAATTTCTTCTATTTTATGATTTATTGGTGTCCTCAGAGTGCTGGTATCAATGAAAGCTGTGACAGAGCAGGGAGTGTAAATCACTAATTAAATTTCTATGTTGGCACTTTGCCATAAATAAGTGGGTCTTGGTTGTAGTTTGGGCACTTGGTCTCTAAACGGTTCGCCATCACTAATCTTTAGCATTGTTGTAGATGCAACACCTGGCACCCTGGCCACCCGCTAAAAGCAGCACTGCTGACACTACACAATGGACAGAGCAAATCCGATATGTTGGAAATTAAGATCCCCCTTAAGTCCTGTAGGAGAAGGTGATTTTTTAGAAATATATCTATAATAAACTATTTACAATAAAGGTCACTTGGTATATCCTATCTCTTTTCTCATAGGAAACTACTTATTGTGCTCTCTGAAACAGGCAGTTACCTCTACTGTAGCACTGGCTGATAAAAAAAAAAAAAAACATACAATCAAGGCACTAAATCAACCAGCTTAGGAAATCCTGTCCTGGATAGAAATTGAAAGCCTGCTACAAGTAGGTCTGTAGTGGAAACAGCTGCCTTTCCATGAAGGTCAATGGGCTCAGCATTTTTTTATGCAGTGTGTAATGCTCAATAGGTGTTAACTTGTAGTTCTCCTTAACTCATTAAGGACCACGCCTTTTTCCATTTTAAGTTTCCATTTTTGCTTCCAGTCTCTAAAAATCCATAACGTTTTTCTTTTTCTTTTTGTAGAGCTGTATGAGGGCTTGTTTTCTGTGTAACAAACTGTACTTCTAGTGTCGGCATTTTATATTCCATACCATGCACTGAGAAGCTGGAAAAAATTTTCAAATACGATGAAATTGTCGGAAAAATAATTATTTGTGCCACAGTTTTTATGGCAAAGAGATAGAAGTAAGGGGGACTGAAAGCTCCCCACAAGTATCACCTGTCCTAGCAGGCTTTATACTGCTTATTTATTTACCACTATTGTGTAATACCTTAATATTCAAACTAAGGTTACATGTATCTATGTATATACTCTGGTTTATATCTTTTTACTATTTGTTCATGAAAAGAGAAGGGGGACTTTTTTATGTGCACAGAATTGCGCTTTTTTAAATAGTTTTTAACATTTATTTGAATTAAAGCTTTATTTAAGTATTTAACTATGCTTAGTCCTGTCTTCCTTTTTGGGCTTATGTTTTGTTTTTTAGGATGACATTTTTTCTAAAAAGCTGTATGACATGTTTTTCTTAAGGTTATGATAGTGTCCAGTAATACCTTAACCATAAATTTGCTTCTGTCAGTGAATAGGGTATGGTTATACCTTGATCAGAAAGATGCCCCTTTAAGTGAATATTGTGCAGTAATACCTTGACTGTAAAGTTGCTTCTGTCAATGAATAGCAATCAGCAATACCTTAATAATAAAGGTTCTACTGTCAGTGAATATTGTCAAGTAATACCTTGATTGAAAAGTTATCACTGTCAGAGAATAGTGTCCAGTAATATCTTGCTTAAAAAGTTACTCCTGTCAGTGAATATCTTGCAGTAACACCCTAATCATAAAGTTGTTCCTGTCAGGGAATAGAATCCAGTAATACCTTCATCATAAAGCTGCTCCAGTCAGTGAATAGCATCCTGTAATACCTTGATCAAATAGTTTTTTGCCACAGAATAGTGGCCAGTGATATTTCGATCATAAAAGGTTCTGCTGCCAGTGAATATTGTCCATTAATACCTTGATTGTAAAGTTGCTCCTGTCTGTGAATTGCGTCCAGGAATACCTTAAACATTCTTTGGCCAAACCACCTGCCCCCTGTAGCAGACAGAGTTCCAAGATTCTGGAAACTTTTGTTTGGAGGATGAGGGTGTGAACAGTGGATCATCAGAACAGACCTATTATGATGATGAAACACAACTGCCAATGGATGTGGCTTTCTGCGATGTACAGACTGAGAAGGAGGGCAGTGGTTAAAGGGCTTGAAGGTAGAAGAAGCAAAAGGTGATGATGTGGTCCTGGACCTGTCATGGGTGGAAGGCAGTGATACTTTGGAAGAAGAGGTGGTGGGCAGAAAGCTCTGGACGGCTGTAAGAACATCCATCAGGGCCAAGGCACAGCAGTCAGCCTGTAGCCACATCATCACCTGCTACTGCCCAAGTTTAGGAACCCAGGAAACAAAGGTCATCCCACAGGGTGCCTGCAGAATTTTCTCACAGAATGCAGAAGACATAACATGTGTCATTTGCACACTGTGTCCATAAAGTGTGGCCAAAGCCTTTACAATCTGAGCACTTCATGTATAACCAGGCATCTGCAGAGTAAACATGTAAGCTCTACCATCCCCTTCTCTTAAACAATCTTTTAAGGCTATTACAGATGATGTAATGGTGGCAGATGAGGAAAAAGAGGAGGAACAGTTGCCAGGCTAGTCTACCAAAGGCTCACAAGGTTGGTTCCCAAACAACTGGTCTGCTACTGCAATGTCCAGCAATCAAACAGTTTTGAAGCAGGAGTATTTGACTTTCCGTATAGCCAGAACTAGAAATTGAAATTTCGTCAATCCCCATTTCCAGAATTTTAAACACAGTGAGAGTAAGGCTGTTTGGTTTTTCCATTGTCATCTAAATCCTCTATATAAATAACTAGGTCTGAACACCAAGAGTGCCTTTGACCAATATGTATTATTTTATGATTTTTCTCTATTTTTTTTATAATGTTATTATTAAGTACTTTCTTTATCCCAATGTGGACAGGACATTTGTCCTGTTATTCTTACCATTTTTCAGTCCTCTAGTCCTTACTACCCCCATTTTGTAGCCGTTTTGGGGTGTTAAAATTTGGGTCACTATCGACATCAATAGGGTTCACGTTTGGATCAAAGTTCAGCCCGAAGTCCATGCCCAAACAGAATTTTGTTACAAAATTCAGAGGAACCTGACAAGCCGGAATTGTGACTCACGTGCTGTTCTGTTTCAGTTATTAGATTAGTTATTCTGTAAAGTCACAGACTTGGATAAAGGAAGTGATAGGGAACAGGAGAGATCTTTTACCTCACTATTCTGTGCAGGAGACATCTGTATCCACTGTTTTGAACACATCCAGCCCTGCTTCATACAAAGAGAGCTGTCACATGACCTCCTACTCTGTGAGCAGGAAGCATAAGCCCCTCCCTTCCCAAGAAACCATTCAGTTTGTAGAGTTTGTTTATTCTCCGGACTCCAGGGCTGGTTAGCACAGGCAGAGAAATCAGCTCCTGCAGCACTGAGGTAATATGAGGGCCATACCAAAGAAACTACTAACAATGATAATAGGCAGAGTTGTTTTACATCACAAGAGCAATAGCTTTGTGGGGAAAAACTTTACTCTTTAATGCAAGGTTATTGAATTTAGGTATTATTTTATTAATGTGGTATCATTGCGATCGTATGGATTCAAAGGATAATGGAGTGGTATCTTGACTGCACATTGAACATTGTACAAATAAAGCCCAATAGAATATGGCTCATCTGTTTTTATTTGGCAATTCCACCTCCTGAATTTTTTTCCAGCTTCCCAGTACATGGCACAGAATATGAAATGATGCCACTAGAAAATAACATTGGTCTCGCATATAACAAGTCAAGAAATAGCCTAGTAAACAGAAAAAAAATGGATTATGGTTTGTGGAAGGAGATGAGTGAAAAACAGAAATGAAAAAAAACCCCTTGGTCTTGAAAGGGTTAAACACTGTGTTAAAAAGTTAATAAGGCAGGTTTACCAGTGATTGAGCATTCAGCATGATCTAACCGTGAATTAATGCATTTGCTGACTAATGTAATATGAAGCAATTCATCAGTATTGTAGTATATAATCACTGAAAAAATGATCATATCATCACTTGTTCATGTTCCACACTGGAAAAAAAAAATAAGACTGTAAGTTTAAATACAAAAGTGCAAATAAAAAAGTCCCCTAATTCTATGTAAAGATCACATATAATAAAAAAAATTAAAAACACAGCAAAAAAAAAAAAAAAAACAAGCCCTAAAACAGCTCTGTAAACAAAAAATAAAAAAGTTAGAGCAATGCAAAAAACCTATTTTACCAACACATAGCAGATATTGGTACACTGGGGAGGGATTGATTCTCAAACTTTTTTTTGGAACTTTTTGTCATTCAATCCATTGCATATGTGCCAAAATGATTGTAATGTCTAAACAAAAAAAAACAGCATTTTGTTTTAACCCCAGTGTCAGCAACCTTGCTGCTTGCTGATTGGAGTATATTTGGATTCGGGAATGCAGCCTGCCCGGTCTCACTGGACCGTGCTCTGACACCACCACTCGTATGATAATTGCCTTTTCTTACCAGATATATATATATATATATATATATATATATATATATATATATATATTAACCCCACTCTGTAAAACACCTAAAAGGTTAAAGGGGTATTCCGGGAATATGAATGTCTGATACAAAAAAATATGAATGTCCATAATGGTATATATAAAGGAATATTTAAAAAACTCAATGTCATTAGTCACAAAATGCAGCTTAAATAGTTTGATTTTGTGATTCACAGAATGTTATGGGCTTTCTACATGATCCTTTAGTTCTCAGTAACAGCACCTCCCTCTTATGTTCTGCTCACATTGATGATGTAACAGACTTTCTTGCTCTTGCATCAATGTGTAACTAGCATCTCTGCACATTACCTCACTGAGATGACGTCTCACCACAAAACTGGCCACACTGCATGCAGTGCAACCAACCGACTAAAGCCATAGTTATGTTCACATAACCTGCCCAGGCAGCTTCAGGAAATGTGATGTGGATATGTGACCTGCAGCCATCTTCTGTCCTGTGTCTGCTCCACGTGGAGACAATCAACAGACTGATTAAAAGGCTAGAAGCACTTTGATTCTTCATTACAGTAATTTATAAATACCACAATACCAAGCCTATAAGCACTTTACATTGATATAGCAGAAAGCAGAAATATATGTGCTCAAATAAAGTGCAAGCTAATCCTATGCCATTAACAAGTAAAATAAAAAGTGCAATGAAAACCTCAGTTCAGAACACACCTACACTCACCGGCCACTTTATTAGGTACACCTGTCCAACTGCTCGTTAACACTTAATTTCTAATCAGCCAATCACATGGCGGCAACTCAGTGCATTTAGGCATGTAGACATGGTCAAGACAATCTCCTGCAGTTCAAACCGAGCATCAGTATGGGGAAGAAAGGTGATTTGAGTGCCTTTGAACGTGGCATGGTTGTTGGTGCCAGAAGGGCTGGTCTGAGTATTTCAGAAACTGCTGATCTACTGGGATTTTCACACACAACCATCTCTAGGGTTTACAGAGAATGGTCCGAAAAAGAAAAAACATCCAGTGAGCGGCAGTTCTGTGGGCGGAAATGCCTTGTTGATGCCAGAGGTCAGAGGAGAATGGGCAGACTGGTTCGAGCTGATAGAAAGGCAACAGTGACTCAAATCGCCACCCGTTACAACCAAGGTAGGCAGAAGAGCATCTCTGAATGCACAGTACATCGAACTTTGAAGCAGATGGGCTACAGCAGCAGAAGACCACAACGGGTGCCACTCCTTTCAGCTAAGAACAGGAAACTGAGGCTATAATGCCTGGTCTGATGAGTCTCGATTTTTGCTGCGACATTGGGATGGTAGGGTCAGAATTTGGCGTCAACAACATGAAAGCATGGATCCATCCTGCCTTGTATCAACGGTTCAGGCTGGTGGTGGTGGTGTCATGGTGTGGGGAATATTTTCTTGGCACTCTTTGGGCCCCTTGGTACCAATTGAGCATCGTTGCAACGCCACAGCCTACCTGAGTATTGTTGCTGACCATGTCCATCCCTTTATGACCACAATGTACCCAACATCTGATGGCTACTTTCAGCAGGATAATGCGCCATGTCATAAAGCTGGAATCATCTCAGACTGGTTTCTTGAACATGACAATGAGTTCACTGTATTCAAATGGCCTCCACAGTCACCAGATCTCAATCCAATAAAGCATCTTTCGGATGTGGTGGAACCGGAGATTCGCATCATGGATATGCAGCCGACAAATCTGCGGCAACTGTGTGATGCCATCATGTCAATATGGACCAAAATCTCTGAGGAATGCTTCCAGCACCTTGTTGAATCTATGCCACGAAGAATTGAGGCAGTTCTGAAGGCAAAAGGGGGTCCAACCCGTTACTAGCATGGTGTACCTAATAAAGTGGCCGGTGAGTGTAGAGACACAGGGAAGGCAGGACCTCAGGTAGGCAGGACCTCGGGATGGCCACCAGGATACAGGACCACCAGAGGAACACAGGACCACCACAGGAACACGGGAAACAAGGAGGCATCTGGAAACGAGCAGGAAACATGGAGGTGTCTGGAAACGCTCAGGAGGCTTTCACTTCAAATACCAAAAGAAGAAGCAAAAGAGGAAAAGAAACACAAGGCTACAAAATGAGTAATGGAAAAGTGATAATCTTTATTACATACCAGGAGACATAAAAACTATATAAAAAATAAAAGATAAATGCATCACAGGACGAGATACATAATGCACGCCAGGTAATACGTCCTGATAAAGTAAAGTATCAAAAGAGTAGTACAGATAATAAGTAATATAAAGTCACAAAAGCACATATAATATAGCAAGAGGTAATAGACCATAGATACTAGTATACGTATACATACAAAAAGCACTAAGGTGAGGAGTGTACCATAGCTACCAACAGATGTACATCCAATGTGACAAGAGACATAACATGATCAGTGATAGATAAATAAACGCCAAAAAGTGGCAAAAATAACATTGGAGAGACTATAACAGGACAGACTATTACCTGGCGTGCAACCCCGACGTGCGTTTCAACCAGGGACGGCTCCAGGTTTCAGTGGGCCCTTGGGCGACAGAGCCTTAGTGGGCCCCTTTGCAGTTAACTTGTGTAATGGCATGGATTCATTCTATACAGCACAGCCCCCTCCTCGCCCCCAATACATTATATGCAGCCCCCTCCTGACCCCCAATACATTATATGCAGCCCCCAATACATTATATGCAGCCCCCTCCTGACCCCCAATACATTATATGCAGCCCCCTCCTGACCCCCAATACATTATATGCAGCCCCCTCCTGACCCCCAATACATTATATGCGGCCCCCTCCTGACCCCCAATACATTATATACAGCCCCCTCCTGACCCCCAATACATTATATGCACCCCCCTCCTGACCCCCAATACATTATATGCAGTCCCCTCCTCACCCTCAATACATTATTTGCAGCCCCCTCCTCACCCCCAATACATTATATGCAGCCCCCAATACATTATACGCAGCCCCCTCATCACCCCAAATACATTATATGCAGCCTCCTCATCAGATTTCACATTATATACAGCCCCCTTCCCCACATGGATTACATACAGCCCCCTCCTCATGTCCCATTCATTATACTATCAGCCCCTATACTAGTAAATGTGACCATTCAAAATAAAAGAATAATACTTACCTCAGCCTTCTGCTCAGGTCCGGAGCTTCCCCCTCTCCGTCTTCCTTCTCCTTCCGGCAGCCTCACAGCGCTTCAGCCCACGGTCACAGGTTCTGCTAGCGTCACGTTCATAACGTGACGCTAGCACACAGGGGGCGGCCCGATCGCCGAGGCCCGCCCCCTGTGTGCTAGCGTCACGTTATGAACGTGACGCTAGGGGAGCCTGTGACCGCGGCCATGCAGAGACGCAGCGTCCTGCAGCACACAGAGCACTGCTTCGCGCCGCCAGCAACCGGCGCCGGCCCTGGTTTCAACCGCAGCAGGTCTTTGTCAAGGGTTTCACTTCAGTAGAATGACTTGAAGATCTGGCAGGGGATGCTGGGAGCCACCAGATTATGATGTAGAGCCGGGAATGCCAGTGCCAATTAGGACAACGCTGGCCCTCTAAGTTACTGGAGAGTCGGCGCGCGAGCCCTAGCAGCAGGAGCGCGCGGCCTCGGCAAGTGGCAGGAGCAGGGGCGGACTGGCCATTGTACTGACCGGGAATTCTCCCGGTGGGCCGGTCGGTTTCTGGCTGGACAGGGCCGATCTCCTCTATCTGGGGCCGGTCTCCTCTCCCCCTACAACTTTAATCAATAGTACCCACATCCTATAATTGATGCGGGTACTAGTGACACACAGCGGCAGTGAAGCGCCGCTGCCTGTGAGCTGAGGGTCCGGAGCGCACAGGTATGGTGTACAGCGCGCAGGCCGGCACCGCTCAGCTCACACTGTATCCTACGGGAGCTACTCCGTGCAGCAGTGATGTCACCGGAGGGGGCGGAGCCTCCGGGAAAGGGGCGTGACTTTATACACAGTCTCCTCACAGTGCAGGAAGTGGAGATGTAATGGCTGCCTGCAAGAAGAACTGGTAGGGGGACTGTGAGCAAACATGTGTATGGAGGTGAGGGGGCTTCACAGGAGGAGATAGGATGGCTGTAGTAAGGTCAGGGAACACTTGTATCTTACATGGGACTGCATGTCTGGCAGGGGCTGAGGTGGCATGAGGTGTGTGTTACGTGGGGCTGCATGTCTGGCGGGTGCTGAGGTGGCATGAGGTGTGTGTTACGTGGGGCTGCATGTCTGGCGGGTGCTGAGGTGGCATGAGGTGTGTGTTACGTGGGGCTGCATGTCTGGTGGGTGCTGAGGTGGCATGAGGTGTGTGTTACGTGGGGCTGCATGTCTGGCGGGTGCTGAGGTGGCTTGAGGTGTGTGTTACGTGGGGCTGCATGTCTGGCGGGTGCTCAGGTGGCATGAGGTGTGTGTTACGTGGGGCTGCATGTCTGGCGGGTGCTCAGGTGGCATGAGGTGTGTGTTACGTGGGGCTGCATGTCTGGCGGGTGCTCAGGTGGCATGAGGTGTGTGTTACATGGGGCTTCATGTCTGGCGTGTGCTGAGGTGGCATGAGGTGTGTGTTACGTGGGGCTGCATGTCTGGAGGGTGCACAGGTGGCAAAAAATGACAAAGATGCAAATTCAATTAATAAAATAATGAAAAAATGCCCCCCCCCCCACACACACACACACACACAAACAAAAAAAAAATGAAATAAAATTTCTTTAAAAAAAAAAAAGCTGTTTACAAAGCAACCATCATGGATGTGCAGTATCAGCTGCAGTCTGGCCACTGGGGTTCGGCGGCGTCGGCTGCAGTCTTGGTGTTTGGTGTCAGTGGCGTTAGCCACAGTTTGGTGGTGGGAGGTTTTGGTGGCTGCAGCCACAGGTTGGTGGTGGGAGGTTTCGGTGGCTGCAGTCGCAGTCTGGTTGGGGGGGGGGGTTGGTGGCTCCAGTCTGGGCAATGCATAATGTAACATCACTACAACTGCCTCAATTTAAACACAGAAGACACTGACACATGATTATATAAATAGCGTCTATCAACATTCTGTACCGCCATGAGTTACGGTATATACTTGTATTACTGAAAATTATATACTCCTCAAAAGTAGTAAGAGGAGTAATATTACCCTTCTAGAAATATCTTAGTGATACCTCTGGGTATACGGGACTGTGTAAAGATGTGAATTTTTGCGGGATGAGCTGATGTTTTCTTTGCTACCTTTTTGAAATCTGTACGGCCTTTGATCACTTGCATTACTGGGTTCAACACCGAGAATAAGCGTTATTATATTTTGATAGAAAGGACATTTTGCGGGGATACCTTACATGTTTATGATTTTTACTGTTTATTTTCATATCAGTTCTAGGGAAAGTGGGTGATTTAAATATTTAGCTTTTTTATAATTTATTTTTTTTTTTCTTTTTCATACCCCTGGATTGGTCCTACCATATACTGCAATGCGACAGTACGGCAGTATATGTGGATTTAACATATGTATGTTTTATAGTAAATTATAAGTGGCAATGTAAATATTATTATTTTAGTACACACATAATTTATCCTAGGGCACAGTGTGGTCAGTTGTGGTGTGAGGGGTATATATGATATATGTGGGGGCACAGTGTGGTCAGTTGTGGTGTGAGGGGTATATATGATATATGTGGGGGCACAGTGTGGTCAGTTGTGGTGTGAGGGGTATATATGATATATGTGGGGGCACAGTGTGGTCAGTTGTGGTGTGAGGGGTATATATGATATATGTGGGGGTACAGTGTGGTCAGTTGTGGTGTGAGGGGTATATATGATAAATGTGGGGGCACAGTGTGGTCAGTTGTGGTGTGAGGGGTATATATGATATATGTGGGGGCACAGTGTGGTCAGTTGTGGTGTGAGGGGTATATATGATATATGTGGGGCACAGTGTGGTCAGTGTGGTGTGAGGGGTATATATGATATATGTGGGGGTACAGTGTGGGCAGTTGTGGTGTGAGGAGTGTATATGATATATGTGGGGCACAGTGTGGTCAGTTGTGGTGTGAGGGGTATATATGATATATGTGGGGGCACAGTGTGGTCAGTTGTGGTGTGAGGGGTATATATGATATGTGGGGACACAGTGTGTACAGTTGTGGTGTGAGGGGTATATATGATATATGTGGGAGTACAGTGTGGTATGTTGTGGTGTGAGGGGTATATATAATATATGTGGAGGTACAGTGTGGTCAGTTATGGTGTGAGGAGTATATATGATATATGTGGGGGCACAGTGTGGTCAGTTGTGGTGTGAGGGGTATATATGATATATGTGGGAGCACAGTGTGGTCAGTTGTGGTGTGAGGGGTATATATGATATATGTGGGGGCACAGTGTGGTCAGTTGTGGTGTGAGGGGTATATATGATATATGTGGGGGGTACAGTGTGATCAGTTGTGGTGTGAGGGGTATATATGATATATGTGGGGACACAGTGTGTACAGTTGTGGTGTAAGGGGTATATATGATATATGTGGGGCACAGTGTGGTCAGTTGTGGTGTGAGGGATATATATGATATATGTGGGGTACAGTGTGGTCAGTTGTGGTGTGAGGGGTATATATGACATATGTGGGGGCACAGTGTGGTCAGTTGTGGTGAGAGGGGTATATATGATATATGTGGGGGCACAGTGTGGTCAGTTGTGGTGTGAGGGGTATATATGATATATGTGGGGACACAGTGTGGTCAGTTGTGGTGTGAGGGGTATATATGATATATGTGGGGTACAGTGTGGTCAGTTATGGTGTGAGGGGTATATATGATACATGTGGGGACACAGTGTGGTCAGTTGTGGTGTGAGGGGTATATATGATATATGTGGGGTACAGTGTGGTCAGTTGTGGTGTGAGGGGTATATATTATATTACTTAGGAGCACAGTGTTATTCAGGTGACACTATAGTGTAAGTGACTGTAGTGTCTTTAGGCTCACAGAGGAGCTGCAAGGAAGCAACTAAACGTGAGCGTGAATTCTTTATCGACAAGTGATGGCCTGGAGAATCAGTGCACTTTTATACCTGATGGAGATGATCATCACCTGTGAGTAGCTAAATGTCACTTCTGACAATCCTGTACAAAGTGTGACACTTTCTGCTTTACACGAGGTAGAAACAGAAGTCCTGTGGAAGGAAAGATATGGAGGTCTGGCGCAGCATTCCTGCATATAATATGCTGCCATGGGGTGCAGCAGCCATGTGGATAAATTACACAGGTCTGCTGCACCCCATAGGTCCATATTTTACGATGGCCTGCTGCAGCCTGACCACCTTTGTTTTCTTACACAGGACTGCTGCCATCCCCTCTATGTAAAGTGCTCATGTACATAGGAGGCAGTTTTTTTGCAATTATATTCCTGTACATAGGGGGCAGTATTATAGTAGTTATATTCTTGTACATAGGGGGCAGTATTATAGTAGTTATATTCTTGTACATTGGGGGCAGTATCATAGTAGTTATATTCCTGTACATAGGGGGCAGTATTATAGTAGTTATATTCTTGTACATTGGGGGCAGTATCATAGTAGTTATATTCCTGTACATAGGGGGCAGTATTATAGTAGTTATATTCTTATACATAGGGGGCAGTATTATAGTAGTTATATTCCTGTACATAGGGGGCAGTATTATAGTAGTTATATTCTTATACATAGGGGGCAGTATTATAGTAGTTATATTCTTGCACATAGGGGGCAGTATTATAGTAATTATATTCTTGTACATAGGGGGCAGTATTATAGTAGTTATATTCCTGTACATAGGGGGCAGTATTATAGTAGTTATATTGTTGTACATAGGGGGCAGTATTATAGTAGTTATATTCTTGCACACAGGAGGCAGTATTATAGTAGTTATATTCTTGTACATTGGGGGCAGTATTATAGTAGTTATATTCTTGTACATAGGGGGCAGTATAATAGTAGTTATATTCTTATACATAGGGGATAGTATTATAGTAGTTATATTCTTATACATAGGGGCAGTATTATAGTAGTTATATTCTTGTACATAGGGGACAGTATTATAGTAGTTATATTCTTGTACATAGGGGGCAGTATTATAGTAGTTATATTCCTGTACATAGGGGGCAGTATTATAGTAGTTATATTCTTATACATAGGGAGCAGTATTATAGTAGTTATATTCCTGTACATAGGGGGCAGTATTATAGTAGTTATATTCCTGTACATAGGGGGCAGTATTATAGTAGTTATATTCTTGTAGCTAGGGGGCAGTATTATAGTAGTTCTATTCCTGTACATAGTGGGCAGTATTATAGTACGGTAGTTCTATTTTTGTACATAGGGGGCAGGATTATAGATAGTTAGCTTGTATATGGGAAAACATAGTTTAGTAGTTTTATTTTGTATAAAGAAGGCAGGATTAAATGTGTTATTCTATATATACCAACAATTTGTCGGTTATGACCCCACCCATATTGTCTGACCACACCCACTTGTCTTGACTCCGCCCATAAAATGGGGCCGCTTTTACAGTTTTTTCCAGGGCCATTTTAAATTCCCAGTCCGCCCCTGGGCAGGAGTGCGGCCTACAGAGGAAGCCGGCGTGGGACCGCCATGGAATCCGGAGCCAGGAGAGGGGATGACGCCACATCAGAGGACACAAATGTGTCCGCGACCTGTGACATGGATCACGGAGCATCCGTGACGATCTCTATTTGCAACCTCTGGACGCATATAGAGATGGTTAGTGTAGTGGAGCAGGGCATCAGCAGCATACAGCTCCACTACAGAGCTCAAAGCAGTCTGTGGAGTTGTGAGCTCTGCAGGTGGCAAGGACATTGCATCTCCTGCTTCAAGCAGCTTCATATAGCAGCCAGGAGCTGGAGACGCAATGTTGTTACGTCACGGCGCCTCTCTCTTCCACACAGAGAAGAAGAGGAAAATCCTGAGTGTAAAGAGGTGAGTATTAGTGTTTTTTTTTTTTGTTATACAGTGTATGTATGGGGTCTGGGGGGCATTACTGTAGGGTGGGAGCTATCCATGAGTTAGGGGAAGGCTATAAATTAATTAAGTACTATTACTGAGGGGGGGCGTGGCCTGATGCCGGACTGAGAGGACGTGCGCTGCGGAGCTCCCGGGACCCGACACTCTGTCTCCCCTCCAAGGCAGCCATCCCTCACCTTTGCCCGTTCCCTTCTGCTCCGTGGTGCCCCACACTCCTGCCGCTGTCCACCGGTGCCGATTTGGAGGCGGCCGCGGACCCCGCGCCGCTCCCCCACACTTCCCTGCAGCCGGCCACGTGACCCACGCGGCGGCCCGGTCCTAGCCGCCCGGTGCCGCGGCAGGTACATAGCGTTGTGCCGATCGCCGGGGAGATCCTCCTGCAGCCTGAGACGCCGCTCCCACCACCGGAGGTACCGCGGCAGCGCTCCAGCCAGCCCTACATCCTGCTGGAGGCGCCATCTTGTGGGACTCCCCTGCGCTGCCTGAGGCCTAGGCGCGCAGGGTTAACCCTGACACTGCTGGACTGAGCCAGGACCAAAGTAGGGAAGTAATTCCCCTGCTGCTGCCCACCTCTGCCCTGGGGACCCCAAGTTGTGCAGCCCAGCACTGAGTCCTCCATACTCCCAGTGATCCCCTACTCCTGGGTTCTGTTTTATATTAACCCTTGCAGTGCCGATGCAATACTCCACGTGGGTTTGGACTGTATCTCTGCTAACTACTGGACGCTAGGCTCCTTGATTGTTTATCACTGCCCCCCCCCCTGCCCAGACGCCATGGGTAATTGGAGGAAGACGGCTAAAATGCTCAAAGCAGCATCCGGGGCGTCTGCGCCTCCATCGGATCATGAATCCGTCCATGAAGATCCTCCATTCCAGTCCCTGGAACCCCTGGATGCGCAGGAATGCTCCACATCCCAAGCCGTTCTTGCACAGATACAGTCAAACTCTGCCAAAAAGTTGGGGAGATTCTCCCGCACAAAGCCCTGCTCTCCTCAGGGGTCCCCAAACTCCTCTCCCTCCCTCTTTGAAGGCTCCCAGAGCCCGCCACAGCTTGTAAGCTATGAAAAGGGTGCTGATCCGTCTGACGCGGCCACAGAGTTGGATCGGAAATTCGCAGAGGTGCTGGCGGCCATTAACGGGTGCCAATCCAAACTGGTCACCAAGGTGGATGAGCTGCGACAGGACTTTGTTCTTTTAAGACACGATGTCCACAAAGCTAAAGAGCGAATTACAGAAACTGAACGCAGAATATCTGAGGTGGAAGATGTCCAGAGGCCTACGCCGACACAGATCAGAGAGCTTCAGCGCCAAATGTCTGCATCCATCGACAGAGCTGATGACCTCGAAAACCGCCTGCGACGGAACAACGTCAGAGGGGTTGGCCTCCCCGAAAAAGTGGAAGGGTCTGACCCTGTATCCTTTTTTGAAAATTGGCTCAAAAATATGCTTCCTGCAGATACCTTCTCCCCGTTCTTCACAGTGGAAAGGGCCCATCGAGTGCCATCCCGCCCTGGCCCTCCAGGGGGCAATCCAAGACCCTTCTTGGCCCGACTGCTGCACTTTAGGGACAGGGACTCTATCCTCAGGGCTGTCCGTACCAAGGGAGAAATTCTCTATGCTAACAGCAGAGTGTCCTTCTACCCTGATTTCTCTGCATCGGTCAGGAAACAGCGTGCACAATTCACTGAGGTCCGTGCCCGTCTCCGTGACAAGGGGTATAAATACTCCATGATGTACCCTTCCAAGCTCCGAATTGTGGACGGTCAGAAGACTCGATTCTTCACCTGCCCAACCGAAGCACTTCACTGGGCTGATGCAGCTCCACGGGCTCCCGCTGGAAGGCCCGCACCTCCTGAGTGACTGGACTCGTATATCCTTTTATCTGATGTGCTATGACAATGCTGGACTTAGTCCTGAATAGTTATCTAGGGGTCCCAAATCACTGTTACAGTTTTCTAATATTTGTTTACACATTACGTGCCTCACAAATGTACCCTGTGATTGATTTGCGTTCTCTTTTTGGTCATCTTGACCAGTGCGCTACATATGGCACTTCACTCTCTCCCTCCTCCCCTCCTTCTCCCCCCCCCTCCTCCCCCCTCTCCCTCCCCTCCCCCCCCCTCCTACCCTGTTACCACTACCTCCCTGCGTCTCCCTCCTTCCCCCCCCCTCCCCTATCTCCTCTTTGGTTCTCTCTAAATATGGCTGCCTAATAACCTCCTGCTCATCTATTCATTAAGGGTTGAAGGTCCCGGGACAAATGGTGTAGGTTTGTCTTGAGTTAGGGACCACTGTTCTACTATTTGACTGTTAGTGGGTATAGGTCTACACTACTGCTGTTAGGGTGTTAGACAGGGGGTTTATATTCTTGCGACTGTTAGTTCAGTTCTGTTATATTTGTTATGCTCACTGTTGTCTGTCTGTCTATGTCTCTGTGGTATGAAAGGATGAATGCTTGGTTGCTCACGTCTCCTTCCCCACACCCCTTTCCCTTCCGCTAATATGTCTGCACTTAAGGTAATGAGTTGGAATGTGAGGGGACTTAACTCCAAATTCAAGAGGGCTCTGATGTTAGACGTCATTAAGCGTCAGGCCCCCCATATTGTATGTATCCAAGAGACACACCTTACGGGTCAGAAGGTCCTCTCTCTGAAGCGGGCCTGGGTGGCTAGAGGTTATCATTCCTCCTACTCTGTTTACGCCAGGGGAGTATCCATACTCATATCCAAAGCGCTTCCCATAGAGGTCATACAGGTAGCGCCGGATCACTTTGGCCGTTATGTGGTCGTACATTGCACCTTGTGGGGCTTTACCTTTACTATAGCGTCTATTTATGTCCCCCCTCCCTTTGATCCAGCTGTATTGCACCTAATATCCAGTAAACTGGCTGCCATGCCTCCAAGCCCGTTACTCTGCATTGGTGACTTCAATGCTGTCCCTAATCCCTCCCTGGATCGCACAAGCGGCCTAGACACAGGCTCGGTCCGTCTGAACGAGTGGCTCACTTCTCTAGACCTCGCCGATGTTTGGCGTTGTAAGCACCCTCAAGAGAGAGAATATTCATTCTATTCCTCTGTTCATAAGAGCTTCTCTCAGATTGATCTGGCCTTTGTCTCCCCTGATATGATGCAGCACGTTGACCAGGTATCCTATTGCCCGCGCAGTGCATCAGACCACTCCGCCTTGCTCATCAGTCTCCTTATAGGCCCCCCCAGCGACTCCCGCTTATGGCACCTGCACCCGGCCTGGCTCCTATCCCCAGCAGTCCAGAGTACTGTTAGGACAGCGCACAGCGAGTTCTGGGATGTACATTCAACCCATCCTGATCCTCTTCTAGTCTGGGACTCGTACAAGTCCTCGTTGCGGGGAGCATTCATGTCGGGGGTAGCTGGCCATAGGAAGTCTTTAAAGGGCACCTACCACCACAAATCTACCTATAAAGGTAGATTGGGTGGTAGGTGGATCAATGGGACGTGAGGATAGCCCTTTTAAGGGCTAATCCTCACGTCCCCACACTTTTTTGATAACTTTTATTGCACATTTATTCAAATTTACTTATGCGGCTACTGGGGCGTGGAGTAGCCGCATCTGAGGGTACACGAGGCGGCTACTCCACGCCCCGGTAGCCACTTTACTCCTCCTACTCACCCATCTTAGGAGCGCAGCTCCGCGTAGCTGCGCGCCCTCGTGCGGCGATCTTGCCGTCTGCGCATGCGCAGAAGAGCAGGCCCGCGCCTGCGCGGTCACTGCTCCGAAACAGGCAGGATCGCCGGACGAGGGCGCGCAACTACGCGGAGCTGCGCGCCGAAGATGGGTGAGTAGGAGGAGTAAAGTGGCTACCGGGGCGTGGAGTAGCCGCCTCGTGTAACCTCAGATGCGGCTACTCCACGCCCCAGTAGCCGCATAAGTAAATTTGAATAAATGTGCAATAAAAGTTATCAAAAAAGTGTGGAGACGTGAGGATTAGCCCTTAAAAGGGCTATCCTCACGTCCCATTGATCCACCTACCACCCAATCTACCTTTATAGGTAGATTTGTGGTGGTAGGTTTCCTTTAAATGCGCAGGAGGAAAGGCTGACGGCTGTACTGGTGACTGCAGAAAAGGATTATCTAGAGAAACCTACTCCGGGGAATAAAAAGACTTGGGCTCAGGCGCAGAGGAACCATCTAGCTCTAGTGAAGGAGCGCACCAGCAAGCGCCTGCTTGCCAGGGAGGCGTCCATCTTTGAATTCGGAGATAAAAACGGGAAGCTGCTTGCGTATCTATCACGGGCTGAACGCCCCTGTGCTTCCGTTCCCTCTATTATCAATGGTAACGGAGCATTGATCACAGAACCCCGGGCCATTAACATGGTATTTCATGAATACTATTCTTCTGAGTGGTATAGGGATAACTGTGAGACTCTGGTCCCCCTTCTCCTTAGCCTGTACTCCAATGCGCTTGATAGTGGTTCCCTTCCTGACTCCATGCGAGAGGCCCTTATTGTAGTTCTTCCTAAGCCTGGTAAGGACCCGCTACTTCCCGACTCATACCGCCCAATTTCCCTCCTAAACTCAGATGTTAAAATACTAGCAAAAATTCTGGCAACAAGGCTTAACAAAGTAATATTATCCTTGGTTCACCCGGACCAGACAGGCTATATGCCTGGGAGGGGAACTGACATAAATATACAAAGACTACACCTGAACATTGCAGAGGCAGAGAAGTCTTCGGACCCTGGGTTTATATTGTCCTTAGACAATTGTAAGGCGTTTGACTCTGTGGAATGGACATATCTGTGGACCCTTTTGCCTAGAATGGGTTTTGGCCCCCGATTTACAGCATTGGTTAAACTACTGTATAACGATCCCAAGGCTAGGGTACGGACCAATCTTAATATCTCACCTACTCTCCCTATGGCCAGGGGCACTAGACAGGGTTGCCCACTATCTCCCCTTCTCTTTGCACTCGCCATTGAACCCCTTGCTGTGGCGATCCGCCACTCTGAGGGCATTATAGGCATAACTAGAGGTACTATTATTGAAAAGGTATCTCTCTATGCTGATGATACACTTGTATACCTTGGGGATGTGGGCCCCTCTCTGGAATCCCTTCTGTCCCTGATAGAATGCTATGGGGGGTTCTCAGGTCTCCGGGTTAACTGGGACAAATCGGCCCTCTTTCCCTTATCTGATGTAGGGGTACACTCCCTCCCCGTCCCAGTCCAGGTGGTGTCCACCTTTAAATATCTGGGAGTCCAGGTGTCACGCAAGGTCCAGGCATATACGGAGTTAAACATTACACCCCTGATAGCTGCAACGGAATCGCGCCTAGTCCACTCTCCCCCTGTCTCTGTACGGGCGTATTAACATATTTAAAATGATTTTTCTCCCAAAATTTCTATACCTTTTTCATGCCTGTCCTATACTGCTTCCCAAGAGCCTGTTTAAATGCATAGATGGCATTCTCAGGTCCTTCTACTGGCAGAGTGGTGCCCCGCGATTCAGTTTAGCGCTGCTTCAAGCTCCCAAGTCTAGGGGTGGACTGGCTGCCCCGGATCTGTATCTTTATTACCTGGCTTCCCAGCTAGTATATGCCCAGTGGTGGATAGATATAGACATGGGTAATGCAGCTACTGCACTGGCTGGTGCCCTGGTAGGTTCCTACGAGGCCCTTACAGACCTGCTGTACAGATATAAGTCCCCATCTGATACCCCACTTCCCCTACGTACGGTAGTGGTGTGCTGGCGTAGGGCGCAATCCCTGGTAGAGCTAAGCAGCTCTCCCCCTCTCTCGCCTAGGACTCCATTATGGCTCAATCCGTGGCTCTCTCACTTCCTCTCCCTCCCAGGCTGGACAATGTGGGGGGCGGCGGGGGTGAAATTTGTAGGTCAGCTCTTATCCCCGGAAGCAGAATTACTCATCTTTAACGAGATAAGGGAGAGACATACTGTACCCAATACGGCCAGCTTCCATTACACGCAACTGCGACACGCATTCAAAGCCCAATTCGGCTCCTTCAGCCTGACAGTGAAATTCTCCAAACTAGAGACTCTGATGAGTACCCCGGACCTCCCTAAGCCACTCACTCAGAGCTATGCTCTCCTACAAGAGCAAAAGTCCAGACCGTTTGATAGAGCCCGTGAACGCTGGAGACAGGATATCCCTGACCTGTCAGAGGATGACTGGAGGGAAGTCGAACTGTCCTACTTCACATCTGTAGTGAGTGCGGGGGACTTCCTGATCCAATCTAAATTCCTCCATCGAGTATATTTCACCCCTGCTAGACTATTCCGTATGGGAGCAATGCCTAATGATCTTTGCTTTCGCTGTCAGGCTGAAGTCGGATCCTTCCTGCATTGTGTCTGGTCCTGCCCTAGGGTTCTTGTCTTCTGGTCCGAAGTGCTGGAGTTCCTAAATCTACACTTTGATTTCCCACGCTTACTGTCTCCCTCTGTGTGTCTCCTCGGCATCATAAATGAAGTTGTCAATGGCCACTATGAAAAATTTTTCTTTAGGTTTGTCTTATACTACGCCCGAAAAGTGGTGGTGATGACCTGGAAGGACCAGGAGCCCCCTCCATTAAAAAGATGGATATTACTCATCAACAGTGTCATTCCCCACTATCGGTCCCTGTATGTCAAAGTTTGATAGCATCTGGTCCAGATGGTGCGCGACTCCCCATACTGCTTTACAATCACGTGTGGTATCAGCTTCTCACCATAATGAAGGAGACTGAGCGTGCTGGTATGTGTGTGTGTGTGTGTGTGTGATTGTCTATGTGTCAACAGTTATTTGTGTTGTATCAAGATGTCTGGCTGCAGTATCCTGCTGTCATTTACTGTGTAATATCCCTCAGTTAGTTTTGAAACACAGCAAGAACCTGACTGTTACCATGGCTGTTGCTTAATATTCCTGTAATGGGGGGAAGGAAATATGTGACAGACAATCTTGTTCTTCGGTTTTGTGTATTATAATTGTATAAAATTTCAAAAAACTGCAAAAATAAATACTTTTAAAAAAAGTACTATTACTGAGTGTGAGGGGGCCATTCATGAATATGGGGGCTATTAGTGTATGTCAGGGCTTGTACTAAATATGGGTGCTAATGGTGAGGGAGAGAGGGGTGGGGCTAGTATAAATTGTGGAGGCTATTACTGAATGTGTGTGGGGCTATTAGTGAGTGGATGGTTATTATTGTGTGTGGGGACTATTAGTAAATTTATGGTGGCTATTAGTAAATTTGAGGGGTTTATTACAAAATATTGGGGTTAAAAGTGAGGGGCTATTAGTGAGTATGTGGGGCTAATAGCGAGTGTGTAGGGTTAATAATGAGTCTGGGAGGGCTATTACAAAATGTGGGTAATATTACTGAATGTAAGGGGTTTTAAGTGAGTGGGAGGGGGGGTATTAGTGAGTTTCAGGGGCTAATACTGAGTGTGAAGGCCATTACTGAATGTGGGGCCTTTTACTAAATGTAGGGGCTATTAGTGAATGTGAGGAGGCTATTAGTGAATGGAAAGGGGGGTTAAAAGTGAGTGTGGGGGGGCCATTACTGAGTGCATAGGGATATTAATGAGTTTGCTGAGGCTCTTACTAGGTGTGGGGGGATCTATTTCTGAATGGCATGATTACATGTCAGGCCACATTACTAAGTGTGAGGGCCACAAGAGTGGGGTGTGATGTAAAGTATAATTCTCTACACCGTGGGGGGCTGCAATTGGGGGTTAATTGTAAAATTAGTAAAAAGGGGTATATTACAAAGGGCTGTTTCACACTATTCCATTAGAAGTCTGTGATCACGGCCGTGACAAGTGCCATGACACGGATTGATGGCTCTGCTACATATTAGAGAAACAAGAACTCCATGCAGCAAATATCAATATTCCCCAACTTAGTGGTCAGTCCATGGCGCGGGAAACAAGTCACGGCAGTGATCATGAAGTAATTCGAAACAGCCCAAAGTGTGAGGGCCATAATTGGGACATAGTAAACCAGAATCTGGAGTATAATGCTGTGCGAGGAGAGATTATAAAGTGAGGGTATAAACTCTCTTGCCAAAAGTCCTATTGATTCAGCCAATATTAGGAGGTTAATGAAAAAAAAACTCCAAGGAATCTCAGAGCTCACTCAAATTAGATTATTGTGACATCTTTAGCAGAGAGAGAGTTGCAACCTCTCAAATAAATATGTAATGGGCCTTTGCTAAGCACTACCGCTTAAGGATTCTACCTTCAGTATAAAAATACTTCAGGAAATAGTCCCTTCCAAATGTATTAATCTGTTACATCTCCAGGTGGGCTGTCATGTGGGACAATATTAAAAAAAGGAATTAGACTTACTGCTAATTGGTTTCCATCAGTCTACCTTGTCAGGGTATATAGTTCCCTCCCTATAGGACGGATATTTTCATCTTTCTTTGGAAATGTTAAACAAAATTTAAACATGAAACCTATATAGCAAAAAGTATAGGCCAATATCCATATAAAAAAAATTAAAACCTTATAGGAATTAGATTAAAATACCCTTGTTCTAGTAAAACAAGTAAATTCCGTAGAGAAGAAACAGCATGTACTATATTAAAATTTGTACAAGCAAAAATACAGAGACAATGGGCAGCATCCAATGTTAATGAAATTGAGAAAACCAATAGTATGTATCAAATAAAGTAAAAGCGACAAAAATGAAGCCAAATAAAATGGGGGGGGGGGGGGGCAATTTCACTGCATTTGTATTTTTCCCAGCTTCCCAGTACAATGCATGGATTAGTAAATTATGTGACCAGGAAGTAGAATTGGCCATTTATTTAACAAATAAATGAAAAAAAACATTATGGCTTTTGGAGGAAGGGGAATGAAAAAGGGATAAGCGATGTGACATTAAGGTGTTACAAATTCTGTCTTGAGGGGTAATTGCTTACTTTCATATTTATATATAGTAGCTACAACAACAACTCCCCTCCATAAAGAGAACCACTTGTTACTTTTATCAATGGTTACAGATTACTGTTAATTAACTGTAAAGTTACTTACACAATAATTGTATAGCTGGAGAGAGCCTTTGACAACAATTCCAAAGATACCTGCATCATACTGCTGGCTATATCCTAGCCTGATATATATCTGGTATATCTAAGATAAGTTTTTATTAAATCAGATTCAGCTATTTCTGAAGTGGTTGGGCACTTCCTGGTTGTGACATCAGCTAAGGGCACTGAAGCAAGAACAGGACAGCATATTTGTAATTGGCCAATTTGATGAGTCACGATTGTGATATCATTGAAGGTCCTTTGCCAGGACACACGCCTTTCACAGGAATCAGGAAAGCATGTTTGTATTTGCACTTGTCTACTTCCGACACTCCGGAAAAAGCCTCCTGTCATCTCTAGCTGTTCTATACTGTTTTTATACAGTTACCAGGAAGTATGGTCAATAGAGATTAGTAAGGGGAGACAAGGTAAACCCTCCGCTAGCTGCTAAACACCTGCATATAGCTAATTAGAGTAAAATAGAGAATTGCTAATTTCTGTTTAGTGCAGAGTTAGGAAAACATTTTTATACTTTACAGTTGTACTTCCACATGAAGCACCCGTCAATATAGGATCACACCCAACCTGTCTTAGGTCATAGCTGTGGATATTGACAATGGTATCGGATACTGACCTCCTGAAGAGTGAGCTTGACTTGTAGATGTTGTGAATGGGTTCTTCTTTACCGAGAAAATACTTGTGTAATCACCCTATTAAGTATTTTTAAAAATGTACCAAGTTCTCGATTTGATCACTTGTAGGATTTCTGCCCTCTTTGATAGGTTTGTTTTATTGTTTTTTCCCAGCCTATTGAGGTCTCCTTTAAATGCATTGACACATACAGTAATTCAAAGTTCCTATGAACTGCTACAAAATGCAAATGTAGCACTTGGAAATAACTCTAGGCCTTTTATCTCCTTAATTTGTCATGAAATAATGAGGTAACAGACTGGACCTTGAAATGGTTCATCAGTCAACTGTCCAATTATTTCAAAACCTGTGAGATGGAGTGGCAAGAAAATTACTGTACTTCCTGAATGGTTAATATAATATTTCCCATTAAAGTATGAAAAAGACTCTTCATTTGATTTACAAGAATTGTGCCTAACAATAAGGTACAAAGGGGCATCATTTATTTGTTAAAAAATGCATTGTGTCATGTGCACCAGCTAAAGCGTTTACTTGCCGCTGTATATAAATAACTTTAAAGGGGCTCCTCAAATAAGTAAAATAATAGCTATATGTGGTCTGGTGAGGCCATTAACATTACAAAATTGTAGTTATTTCTCCCCTTATCACTTATGTGTCTCCAGACACTGGGGTGGGCAGCTCCGCCAATCACTAGCTGAGGTCTACCAATGCTAAAGCCTGTAATATCTTCCCACTGTACCTCATGTATAAACCTACACAGGGTTGTGTTTGCATGAGTAATTTTGCCTACACCTACCCACCATCTATCCAATTCCTCCTTGAGGACATAATTTGTGTTTTCAGAAATTAACAGTGGGATATCCATTTAAATTTTTCCGCCAACCCCTGTAAAAAAACACTTAGCATGTTAATCCATCAAGGCTCCTTTGTAATATATTAGAAACCTTTTTATCCAGCCTCTTTACTGCTTCTCTCTCCCTTCAGGGAACCCAATGAACCTTACATTAGTTATCCTATCTTCTATCAACATTGTGCGTGGCATCACATGGCATCCACCGCTGCTGCAGCACAGCACTGGCAGGGACCAAGACCTAGTTGCCCCCCCAGCACCCATACTGGCAGGCATAGCCCCCATGGCTCCGGGCCCAGGGTCCCCACCAGCACCGCATGACAGAAGCAGCGGATGCCATGCAATACCGCACCATGTGAACAGGAAAAAAGGCTCACCATGTGTAAACAGGTGTTGAATACTCACTGTGCCATGTGGTCTTAGACGCTGGCTGAGAGGAAGTAGGCGCCCCTTATATGCAGTCTCCTGCTAATTTAAAAACACCTTGGTTGAATGGGGCGGAGTGCTGGCACCAGGCAAAAAACAAAATAAATGAAGGGATAGAATGTACTAAACCAACATGGGGAGAGAAAAAGGACTGGGCCGCTCATCCACACATCACACAATGATCTACTGCCACTAGGCTACATTATATAATAAACTTGAGGTTCTCAGTTAGATTTTGATCAAATTGTATAAGCCTACCAACCACTTCACGGTGACCTCGTTGTGGTGGGTCTCTACGCTATTGTGCGCGGCATTACATGGCATCCACCTCCACTCCACCACAGCACTGGCAGGGACCAAGACCCGGTTGCCTCCCAGCACCCATACTGGCAGGCATAGCAACCATGGCCCCAGAAGCAGCGGATGCCATGCAATACCGCACCATGTGAACATTAAAAAAGTCTCACCATGTGTAAACAGGTGTTGAATACTCACTGTTCCATGTGGTCTCAGACGCTGGCTGAGAGGAAGTAGGCGGCCCTTATATGCAGTCTCCTGCTAATTTAAAAACACTTGCGTCGAATGGGGCGGAGTGCTGGTACCAGGCAAAAAACTAAATAAATGAAGGGATAGAATGTACTAAACCAACATGGGGAGAGAAACTGGACCGCACATCCAACATGGGGAGAGAACTGGATCGCACATCCACATCCTGTCTTTTATTTCCACTATTTTGTTTTATTGGACATTTTCCACCAGAACTTTTTTTTAATCCCATGTTTCCCATGGGTTTCCTCTGGGTCCTCTGGTTTCCTCCCACATTTCAAAACATACTGGTAGGTTAATTAGATGGTAAGCCCCATTGGGGACAGGGACTGATTTGGCAAGCTCTGTGCAGGAATGAATAATAATAAAAAAATGATAATATTATTATTATTTAGGGCAACCAATCAGACCTCAGCTTTCATTTTCCCACAGCAGTTTATAAAATTAATTCTGAGCTCTTATTGGTTCTGCTCTCATAAATCTCCCCCTGTACAACTAATCCTTTCTTCCACTTCCTTTAATTTTTTGGCTATGGAGCTGGTTGATGGCTTATTTTTTGCGGGACATGTTGTACTTTGCAACATCATCATTCTGGTGTACATATGTTTTTTTTCACTTTTTATTGCATTTTTTATGGGATTTTATAGGTAAAAATAATAATAATAATTATTAAAAATAACAATAATAATTTTTGGTGGGTTTTTAATGGCGTTCATCGTGCAGGTTCAATAATTATTTACTTTTATTACATGGGTTGTTATGGACGCGGTGATACTATACATGTGGGGTTTGTGTTATGATTTAGACTTTTTTTGGGTTATATGTCTCTTTATATGTTATGGGGCATATGGGCATTTTTATTGATTTATTACTTTACTTACTTTTTTTATTGGATAAACATTTTTTTTTTACCTTTTTACTATAACTATTTCTTCTACTATATTTTTACCATGGGACATGAACAAGCAATCATCTGATTGCTTGTTCATGATAATACTCTGCAATACAGACGCCATCTTTCAGGCAGTGCCTACAGGCAGCCATCAGACTTCAGGGCTGCCATAGCAACGATTGGCGCCCCCCGAAAACAGACAATCGTGGGGGAAAGACCCCCCAAAGGCAGCTTAAATGCACCGTTCACATTGACTGTGGCATTTAACGGGTTAAACACCCGCAATTGGAGCCCACTCCGATCATGGGTGTTACACTGGGGTGTTGACTATTAGTTACAGCCGGCACCCTGTGTATCCCGATGCCGGTTCAGCTCAGATCTTGAGCTGAACCAGCATCAGCTCTGCGTCTGATATATCGGATGCTGAGCGCTAAGTCATTGCACTCAGCGTCCGCTATATATCGGACGCAGAACGCTAAAGGGTAATTTCTCCCATTTGAGATGCCATGACAGCAAAAGATTTCTGAAATGTTCTCCTCCTGAGGTCCTTCATTCTCTGCTAATGTTAAATGTGGCCCCATCTTCCTTCCCTAATTGTTTCTTGTTACCACTACTCAATCTTATAGTCTTACCATATTAGTATTAATAGGAGATGCAAGATCATTAATCCAACTTCATCTTTAATCATTTGTATTGATATTCCTGTGTATTGTGAAGTACCCCAATCCCCTTGTTTTTAGGAGGATTGGGCCCCTCATGTTCTTTTTAAGGATTTTCTAGAGCAGGGGTCAGGAACTTTTTTGGCTGAGAGAGCCGTGAATGTTAAAATATAATTCTCTGGGGAGCCATACAATATGCACATGTTTCCCAGTAGATAGGTAGTCATTGTACTTCCCTTCTAGTAGATAGGTAGCCCCAGTATATGGCCCCAGGTAAATATGTAGCCACAGCACATGCCCCCCAGTAAATAGGTAGCCCCAGTACATGCCCCCAGCAGTAGATAGGTAGCCCCAGAACATGGCCCCAGTAGTAGATAGTTAGCCCCAGAACATGGCCCCAGTAGTAGATAGTTAGCCCCAGAACATGGCCCCAGTAGTAGATAGGTAGCCCCAGAACATGGCCCCAGTAGTAGATAGGTAGCCCCAGAACATGGCCCCAGTAGTAGATAGGTAGCCACAGAACATGGCCCCAGTAGTAGATAGGTAGCCCCAGAACATGGCCCCAGTAGTAGATAGGTAGCCCCAGAACATGGCCCCAGTAGTAGATAGGTAGCCCCAGAACATGGCCCCAGTAGTAGATAGTTAGCCCCAGAACATGGCCCCAGTAGTAGATAGTTAGCCCCAGAACATGGCCCCAGTAGATAGGTAGTCCCAGAACATGGCCCCAGTAGATAGGTAGCCCCAGAACATGGCCCCAGTAGATAGGTAGCCCCAGAACATGGCCCCAGTAGATAGGTAGCCCCAGAACATGGCCCCAGTAGATAGGTAGCCCCAGAACATGCCCCCAGTACATATGTAGCCACAGTGCATGGACCCAAATAGACAGCTAACCCCAGCACATGCCCCCAAGTAGATAGGTAGCCACAGAACATGCCCCCCCCCCGTATATTGGTAATCATGGCATGTGCCCCCCAGTAGATAAGTAGCACCATAATATGTCCGCTGGTAAATAGGTAGCCACAGCAAATGCCCCCACATTATATAGGTAGCCATAGCACATTCCCCCAGTAGATAGCCACAGCACATGACCCCCCCAGTGGTTAGGTAGTCATAGCACATGCTCTGCAGTAGTTAGGTAGTCACAGTACAGGCTCCCCAGTAGTTAGGTAGTCAACGTACATGCCCTTGGTATATAGGTAGTCATAGCACATGCCCCCAGTAGATAGGTAGCCCCATCACATGCCCCCAGGCACCAGTAGATAGGTAGCTCCAGCACATGTCCCCAGTAGATAGAGAAAAAAAAGGGAATACTCACCTACCTGCTCTCCCTTCAGCGGCTTCTCATCACTCCCGCGCTCTTCTCTATGACCCAGGCGACGCTACCATAGTTGCTTAGGCAATGGCACCTGGGTCATAGAGAAGAGTGGATGCTGCTCTACTCTATGACACAGGCGCTGTCACCTAAGCAATGGTGCGGCAATGGCACCTTGGTCACACAAAGGACACAGGCAGTGTTAACATCCCTGCATCCAGTGATCATCGCTGTGTGTGTCTTAGATATATACACTGCTGATCCATGTTACTCAATGATTTGTCTGAGAGCCAGATGCTGCCATCAAAAGAGCCACATATGGCTCCCGAGCCATAGGTTCCCTACCCCTGTTCTAGAGGCTAACCAGAAGCAATCCCCAATCTTTAGACCACACAGTGTACAATGGATAGCTATACAATCCCTAATCTCTTTAATAGACTATTATGCTTATAAAAAAAAACAAAAAAACAATTCACAATCCAAATGAAACTAGATGCTCCTGTTGGGTGGGGTTTAGGGTAAGGTTAGTAAATGGAAACAGATTAAAAAAAGGTAGGTCCACAAATATGATATGTGATCAAGCCATCACTAAAAGCATGGAACCAGTCACAAAGATTAAAAGTGAAATATTTCTGAATGCGATGCTCAGGTACACTGATGAAAGCATAGGTTCTGCCACAGAGACAGGAAATTAGAACTCACCACTAATTTTGTTTCCATAAGTCCACCTTGACGGCCCAACTGGTTGCCCCTTTCGCCTGTAGGGACAGGAAGAGTGAGAGGTTAAAAGGACTCTCCCACGACCTCCTGCCAGTGGCTAACAAATAACCACTCATGGAAGGATTATCCATGCTCTTTATTTAGTATGTTAGATTCACATAAAGGTTACAAGCAGAATAGAGACGCATCAAAATCAAAAAAGGGAGGGGGGTAGTACAGAGGCCTTCATGGTGGACTTATGGAAACTGAATTACCGGCAAATTCTAATTTCAATGGCATTCCCATTGAATGGCCAACTGGTGATATAACAAATGATTTGATCACTGTTTGTAAGACTTTACGACCAAATACTAGACCCCCGAGGAGGAAATGTCCAGTCTATAGTGATTAGCGAAGGTCAGGTTGGAGGACCATGTGGTTGCTTTGCATATTTGTTCTAATATAGCACCCCCTCTGTCAGCCCAGGAGGTTGACATTAGCCTTGCAGAATGAGCAGTGTGATTACTTGGTAGCTGGACCTACTGTCGATAACACACCTTGATGGTGGGAACTAGCCATCTTATGATTGTTGCTTTGGAAGCTGTGAGGGAAACCGTGATGTTTCGGACCCCTGAAGGGTACGCAAGGTCACTTAGTTATGCTTTTTAGACACTCTCAGAATGCACAGGTTCTGAGAGGCGCTGGAAGTGATTTAAAGCTGTCCACACAACTTCCGGATATGGTACAACAATAAATTACAACCCTGAATGGCTATAAACCCCTTTCACTAGCCTCAGTGAAACAGAATTTTATCAACCCAAGGAGCTACCAGTAGTTCTCTTTTAATATAAGCCCGGTCCGTAACGGGATTATATAGGGTGAGGAAGCAACCCGGTAACATGTATATGAGCAAAGCACGGACGTTTGGGTTCGGTGTCAAGATAAAAGAGCAACACAAGTTAAATTTTATATTTAATTGCTTTAACGGCACACTAGACAAAACAGAACACACAATAGATATATTCAGTAAACAGTACAAAATACAAAGGTAGCACTACAAGTCTCAGCAGTTCAGTGAGCTAGTTATCGTGTGTGTGGGCCTAATGGGGATGGATAGTCCACACTTTAAGATCCTCCCTGCACTTGGTGATGGTAAGATATCGGCCAGTTGAAAGACAACGTGGCCTTAGAGGTGTCTGATTATATCAGGCGCAGACACACCTCTGTCCACCCAACAGGAGGGGTATTGGGTCCCTCCTACCTGGTATTACATATAGAACCCTGGAGAAGCCATAGCGTCTCAAAGGGAAGTCATAGCAACATGGTTCTAGTATTATTGGATCCGAGTGAAGTGGGCTAATTACACTGAGGTTGGGGGGAAGTGTGGGATTTGAGTAGTATAAGGCCTACCTCCCCCTGGTCATATTTATCACAGAAGCCTTGTAACATTTGAGTCCTTGCGACAGCAGGTTGTGGCTTGCAGATAAAGAAGAATTATCTTCCGCACAACCAGATGATGCCAGGCCTCTTCCCTGTAATTTTTCGGGTTGTTATAGAATGATGGTAGTATCATTTCCTGAGACTTTGAAAATTAGAGACAACTTTAGGAAGAAACTTGGGATCAAGTCAGAGTGATTTTTCTCTTGTTATTTGAAGATTGGGGTCTCTGATTGTGAGATACAAGTTTTAACTAGGCCTTCTTGCCATGGCAATTGTCACAAAAAACTGTTTTGAGTGTAAGGAACTTTAGGTTTTCTGGTCTTGAACATGCCTTTGTAAATGGTTTCAACGTGCTTGGACAGAGGTCTTTCTCGAACATGGCTTGAAGAGAACCCAATATCAGTTAAATATTCAGAGAGTTTTGGTTAGGGTTAGAATCAGCACACCAGGAGCAAAATGTCTTCCAGACTTTAGAACACATGGGAAAGGTTACCAATTTCCTACTGGCTTTCAAAGTTTCAATTACCTTATCCAACAGCCCTGCAATTTTATCCTGGTTTTGCCATGATTCACAACCTGGGGGTGGAGGTGGAGCTTGCTTTGTGAGACCTGGTAGGGGGGGGGGGGGTTACTGTGTGAGAAAAGGGGTAGCAGACATTGAGGGGGGCTACCTGAGTGAGAAGAGAGACCTACCTGGTGAAGGCAGTATTATACTAGTTATATTATTGTAGATAGGGTGCAGTATCATTGTAGTTATATTCTTTTCACCTCAGGCATCAAAAAGGCTAGAAATTGGCCCTGTGCAGCAGATAAGTAAGAAAAAAACTGGGTCGCTGCAGGTAGGGCACAGTACTGGGGTCTATCAGAGTCCCTGATGAGCCAGTTATTCACAATTACCTGCTGCATGGGTTTAGACAATTTACATCATTATTATCAGATTGTTTGTGTATTGTATTGTAGTCTGCCCTAGAATCTGTGTTACTAATTGTACAAATACAGTATTATGCACTAGTGGTTTCTGGGGGAAATTTGTGCTGTAGTGTGGTTTTTGGAGCATCTAAGGTTTTAGTTGATAGTGCGGAGAGAATCTTCAAAGCTCTGGGAGCCCATGAGCCCTGCAGATATCGGCATGGCCCACCAGCCCGACTGACTGGCATCTGTCTGTATAGTTGTTATTGGCCACAGGTTCCAGGAGACTCCCCTTCCCAGGTTTTCCCGGACTGAACATCATGTTAGAGACAATTTCACCTTTGATGGGATTTTTATCTTCTTCTCCAGCCCTAAAGTCTTTTTGTTCCATGATCTTAGGATCTAGGCTTAAAAATCCCTGTAGTGATTTTGGCTCCATGCCACGCTCTGGATACATGCGGGTAGGATACATTCCTTCTGTGGGAGGAAGGAGGATTGGGTTACCCCAAAAATACTTTGGATGTTGGCAGACAAAGGTTTGATTTTTGCATGTTCACCAACCATCCTAAATCTGAGAATAACTATCACTTCTTGTTTGTGTAGATTTAGTTTGCTTAATGAGTCTTCTACAATTAGGAAATCCCCCAGATAAGCAAAGATTAGAATTACCTTCCTCCGTAAGACCTTCACCACTTCGAGCATAATTTTCGTGAAGATTCTCAGGGCTGAAGATATCCCGAAGGGTAGACATGTGAACTGTAGATGGATTTCTTTGCCCTCTGGAGAAATTACTGAAAACCTCAGATACCTCTGGGAGTCCTAATGAATAGTTTGTCGATCTATGGCTTGTCAGTATCGTCTTGCTAAACACATTTCGAATACTACTGTTGAAGGAGGCGGAGCCAGGACTGCACAGAAAGAAAAGTCTGTGATAACTAACCTATTCAGCATATTGAGATCAGGTTCCAGCCGCTGCCAATCTTACACTTGTGGTGTGCCAAGGTCCCAATGTGCGCATGCGCACGAACTTTCATGTGAGTAGAGTAAGATACGAACATATTATTTGTCCGCGGGACGCTGGCGGTAAGTTGATTATACTTTTTTTATGTACCTACTCACTCAATGGGAATCTACAACAATTATATTATTGTATAAATTTTTTTTTGCCATGTTCTGGGGCTAACCAATCGCTGCAGGGAGAGACAATCTAAGCCAACATGGCGGCGCCCACTCCAAACACCCGCAGCCGACGCATGATGGCCATTGTAATACATCATTAGGGGGTTAAGCATGGCCGGCGCCAGCACCCGGCTTACCCGGGCAAGTGCCGGGGCCCCAGAGGTCCCAGAGGGGCCCACGGCACACACTGAAAACATAGGAAAACTCAATTACATCGGCATACTTTGCCGATGTAATTGAGGGAAGCGCCGCACTCACAGTACCGGCGCGGCTGACAGGGGGGCGGCACCGCAAGCGGGCATCCACAGAACACAATTGCATCGGCGCGGCCGATGTATTTCTGCTGCGTCTAATGCTGTGCAGGACGCTGGCCGACGTGATGACTTCATGGCGCCAGCGTCCCTGCTGCTGCACGATAGACGCAGCTCTCACTCAGGAAGATGTAGCAGATGAAGAAGATGCGAGCAGCCCTTGAGGTAAGTTAGCGTTTATTATTTTTTTAATGTGTATTTAATTCATTAATGGAGCCTGCCGGGGAGGGGGGTGTATTAATTAATAGAGCCTGGGGGGGTATATTAATTAATGGGGGGGGGGGGGGTATATTAATTAATGGATGCTGAGGGGGAGGGTATATTAATTAATAGAGCCTGGGGGGGTATTTTAATTAATAGAGCCTGGGGGGGGGAATTAATTAATGGAGTCTGGGGGGATATATAAATTAATAGAGCCTGGGGGGGTATTTTAATTAATGGAGCCTAGGGGGGTGGGGTGTATATTATTTGATGGAGCCTGGGGGGTGTATATTAATTAATAAAGCCTGGGGGGTATATTAATTAATGGAGCCTGGCTGGGCGGGTGTATATTAATATTGGTTTCTTAAGGTCTGCGTTTTTAATGCCACCACATGAGCTACGGGGCCCAGTGAGGCACTGTCGCCCAGGGGCCCAGTGAAACCTGGAGCCGGCCCTGGGGTTAAGCCACCAAATAAATCACCACATCCTCAATTTTCAATGTATCACGTAAAGCTTTTATCAGAGGTTCTACTTCTACTGACGAAAAAAGATATTTAGTACTGTATTTTTGAGACTAGCTTTAGGTTTCAGTATATAGGCAGGAAATGAGAGAAGGAGAGAGCAGGGAAAGATGAGGGGTGCAAACCGAAAAGTGTATCCGACATTTCCCAATATTATCAGAATCGGAGGCTGAATCATTGATAACCTCCGTCAATCTTTGTTTTGTAGGAGAGGGTCCTGATCTCAATGAAGCTCTTATTGGAGCCTGCAGTTCATCCAAAAAGGAAGATCTTTCTTCCTTCAGAATTCTTGATAAACAGTCAATTAGTTTTTTGTAGGCATCTGGTAGCTTAGCTTTGCATCTCTTAAGGAGACTCCTAACAAACAAATGAAGGGAGAATCCTTAATTTAATATGTTAATCATAGACCATTCATCTTTTCTGTAACTTACAATGCAGGGAGCAGAAAAAGGTCCAAAGTCTGCATCAAGCGCCATAGTGGAAAGAGTACTGCAGATTACCAGACGATTACTCAGAACCCGCTATTATCTTATTCTTACCATGATACCATGTGTGATTTTTATTGCAACCAAGTAGATCTGAAGGTATTTTACTTGCATAATCTGTATATTGTGTGGGGGGTATAGGGAGGCATTCACCTTGCTTATCTAGACAGTATAGTCACAGGTGCTGCCTAATTAATAGTGGGGTGTGGCTATCTAATTAGCAGCCTTTATATACTTCTGTGGTCAGTTTGTTTGGTGGTTTGCAGCCAGATCTTGTTGCCGTGAGCTCTGCAGATTTTTGTGGCCCATAACCTGTAAAAAAAAAGCATCAGAAAAGCGAGTGTGGGAGCATGGTGGCGAGTGTGCATTGATCCTCAGTGTGTACAGTGTCTTAAGTGTGACTTAGGTTTAAGGGACTTAAGTTTGAGGGGCTTTAGCAGGTAACTGCTGTATTTTGTGTTACTTTGACTGTAAATTCTTCTTTCTGTGCATATTTCTATTGTAATCCCCATTAGAACAATGGACTCTATAAGTGGCATTGCTACACAGTGTACATCCTGTGCCATGTATGCTTTCCTTGAACAGCCGTTTGAGGGGGAATACTGCTGTGTGGGATGTGTGAAAATTGCTCATCTGGAAGCCCAGATTCTGGATCTAAATGAGCAAGTTTCAAGGCTGCGGGCAATTGACAATATGGAGCGAAGTTTGCTGCTCCAGGAGCACAAACTCTCTGGGGAAGATGGGTGCGGGGAGGGAAGTATAGAGGTGCAGAGTGAGGGGGCAGCTAGTTGGGTAACATGTAGAAGGCGGGGTAGAGGGAAGAGTTGTAGAGAGTCTAGTCCTGATCTGGTGCACCACAATAAGTTTGCCAGGCTGGCGGATGAGGGGGATATCAGCTTTGGGGTAGCAATGCTGCAGCAAGACATGGCTTCTAGCAACCAGGGGAAGGGTAATGGGAGCACAGGCAAGGTCAGACAGGTGCTGGTAGTGGGAGATTCGATTATTAGGGGAACACACAGGGCAATCTGTCACAAAGACCGTGCATACCGAACAGTGTGTTGTTTGCCAGGTGCTCGGGTTCGGCATGTTGCGGATCGGGTTGACGGATTACTCGGAGGGGCTGGTGAGGAACCAGCGGTCATGGTCCACATTGGCACTAATGACAAAGTAAGAGGTAGGTGGAAGGTCCTTAAAAATGATTTCAGGGATTTAGGCCATAAGCTCAGGGCAAGGACCTCAAAGGTACCGTATATTCCGGCGTATAAGACGACTTTTGAAGACAGAAAAATCTTCTGTCTTCTCTGGGGTCGTCTTACACGCCGGTAATCCCGACCGCCCGCCGTGTATTCACGGCGGCGGTCGGGTCCCGGTGCATGGAGAGGGCTCACGGGCTGAGCCCTCTCCATAGCCGGTAAGTCTTTGCTGCATATTGCTAGCACCGATCGCGGGTGTTTTCACCCGTGGTGCCGGCAGCCTCAAAAAGACATCGGGGCGCATACTCACCTCCGTTGGCCCCGATGTCTGCGCGGCTCTTCTTCAGTGTTCCGCGCCGTCTTCTGCTGGATGCCGCCATGTTTTTCCCAGCAGCGGCGCGTCATACTAGGCGCCTGCCGGGGAAGATCAATGGCGGCGCGGAACACTGAAGACGAGCCGCGCGGACATCGGGGGAGCAGCGCAGCACATCGGGGCCACAGGAGGGTGAGTATATAAGTTTTTTTTTTTAATGCTGGGCTGTGCTGTATACTACTGGGGGCTGTGCTGTATACTACTGGGGGTTGTGCTATAATGGTAATGTTGTTGTTGTATGCCTTATGTTTATGAGCGACAGTTTTCCTGCTATATACCTGCATGTCATAAGAATTTTAATTAAAAAAAGGACTATGTTAAATTCAAATCTGTTTTTTTTTTAATTTTTACCAGTGTTTTGTATGCGTTGGAAAAGGGGTAGTCTTATACGGCGAATATATCTTAAACTCTATATTTTAAACAGGAAAGTAGGGGGGTCGTCTTATACACCAGGTTGTCTTATACGCCGGAATATACGGTAGTTTTCTCCGAAATACTGCCTGTACCACGTGCCACACCAGAAAGGCAGCGGGAGATCAGGGAGGTAAATAAGTGGCTCAAAAGTTGGTGTAGGAAGGAGGGTTTTGGGTTCATGGAGAACTGGGCTAACTTTTCTGTCGGCTACAGGCTCTACAGTAGGGATGGGCTGCACCTCAATGGGGAGGGTGCAGCTGTTTTGGGGGAAAAAATGGCTAGAAGGTTGGAGGAGTGTTTAAACTAGAGACCTGGGGGGAGGGCAAGTACACTTGTGCAGGGCAAATAGACAGTGTAGATAGAGAGCTGGGAAGAGTCATAGTCCATGGGGGAGGAAGGGGGGCTGGAATGAGATTGGGGAATAAGGACAAAAGGAATACGGACAGGGAAAACCATATAAAGTGTATGTACACAAATGCCAGAAGCCTCACAAACAAAATGGAGGAACTGGAACTCTTGATGTTGGAACGGAAATATGATATAGTGGGTATCAGCGAGATATGGCTGGACAGTAGCTATGACTGGGCTGTTACTATAGATGGTTATAGTCTTTTTAGAAAGGATCGTATAAATAAAAAAGGGATAGGGGTTTGTTTATATGTGAATTCTTGCCTCAAGCCTGTCTTGCGAGATGACATCAGTAACGCAAATGCAAATGTGGAGTCCCTATGGGTTGAGATAAGAGGAGGGAAAAAGAATAATAAAATATTACTAGGGGTTTGTTATAAGGCTCCAAATATAATGGAGGCAGCAGAGGAAATGCTGATAAGTGAAATGGATGTGGCTTCAAAGCAAGGTGAAGTACTTATCATGGGGGACTTCAATTACCCAGATATTGACTGGGGGGGCAGAAACCTGCAGGTCCTTCAAAGGCAGCAGGTTCTTGTCAACAACAAAAGACAATTACCTGTCGCAACTAGTCCTGGAGCCAACAAGAGGGGGGGCACTGCTGGACCTTATCCTAACCAACAGACCTGATAGAGTATCAAAACTACAGGTTGGGGGGAACCTGGGTAATAGTGATCATAATATCATTGATTTTGTATTATGCTTTACTAGGAGCGTTAGTGAAGGGACAACCAACACTCTAAACTTCAGGAGGGCAAATTTTCAGCAACTAAGGGAAGATCTTAAAGGCATAGACTGGGATAATGTTCTCAAAGACAAAAGCCGGGGGGGGGGGGGGGGGGGGCTTTTGTCTTTGAGACCCCCCCAAAAATGGGACTTTTTCTCAAATATTCTGAAAAAGTCCTGTGAGAAAGACATACCTTATGGGAAAAAGCATAAAAGGAACAAGAAAAAGCCTATGTGGCTAACTAGTCTTGTAAGGAAAGCAATAAGCGAGAAAGATAAAGCGTTTAAGGTGCTAAAACGTGAAGGTAGTGATGAGGCATTACAGGATTATAGAGAGAAAAATAAATCCTGTAAAAAGCAGATAAAGGCCGCAAAAATAGAGACAGAGAAAAAATTGCCAGGGAGAGCAAAAATAATCCCAAATTATTTTTCAAGTATATAAATGATAAGAAACTAAAAACAGAGATTGTGGGTTCCCTTAGAAATAACATGGGGGTCATGGTGGAAGGAGATGTGGAAAGGGCCAATCTACTGAATGTCGCCTTCTCAACTGTCTTTACCCAGGAAAATCCCCTGGTGGAAGACACAATGAGGAATAATGTAAATTCTTTTTTGAATGTCAACAGTTTAACCTAGGAAGAGGTACGGCGCCGCCTCGCAACCACTAAGATAGAAAAATCACCGGGGCCAGATAGCATACACCCCCGGGTTCTGCATGAATTATGTATGGTGATAGACAGACCGTTATTTTTAATATTTGAAGATTCACTGAGGACTGGTTATGTTCCACAGGACTGGCGCATAGCAAATGTGGTACCAATATACAAAAAAGGATCAAATAGCGATCCTGGAAACTACAGACCCGTGAGTCTAACTGGTGTGTTGGGGAAAATATTTGAGGGGTTTGTTAGAGATGCTATCCTGGAGTATCTCACTGTGCACAACCTTATAACCCAGCGTCAGCATGGGTTTATGAGATCGGTCCTGTCAGACTAATCTGATTGGTTTCTACGAGGAGTTAAGTTCAAGACTGGATCTGAGAGACGCTGTGGATGTTGTATATCTGGACTTTTCAAAGGCATTTGACACCGTGCCACATAAAAGGTTGGTATATAAAATTAGACTGCTGGGAATAGGAGAAAATCTGTGTATTTGGGTAAGTAATTGGCTTAGTGATAGAAAACAGAGGGTGGTCATTAATGGCACATTCTCAGATTGGGTTGATGTTACCAGTGGAGTGACACAGGGGTCAGTATTGGGGCCACTTCTTTTTAATATTTTTATTAATGACCATGTAGTGGGTTTACACAGTCAAGTTTCAATATTTGCAGATGATACTAAGCTGTGTAAAGTAATAAATACTGAGGTCGATAGTTTAGCATTAGAGGGATTTGTGGAAGCTTGAGGAGTGGGCAGAGAAATGGTTGATGAGGTTTAATGTAGATAAATGTAAAGTTATGCACTTGGGCCATGGAAACAAAAAGTATAATTATGTTCTAAACGGTCAATTACTTAGTAAAACTGGAGCTGAAAAGGACTTGGGGGTATTGGTGGATGGTAAACTTAATTTTAGTGACCAGAGCCAGGCGGCTGCTGCTAAAGCAAATAAAATTATGGGATGTATCAAGAGAGGAATAGATTCTCATGATAAAGACATAGTTTTGCCCTTATACAAATCCCTGGTCAGACCACACATGGAATATTGTGTACAGTTTTGGGCACCAGTGTATAAAAAGGATATAATAGAGCTGGAACTGGTGCAGAGGAGAGCAACCAGGATTATTAGGGGAATGAGGGAACTAGAATACACTGACAGATTACAAAATTTGGGATTATTAAGTTTAGAAAAAAAGACTGAGAGGAGACCTCATTACAATGTACAAATACCTGAACGGAGAGTACAAGGATCTCTCCAAAGATCTTTTTATACCTAGGCCTGACCTGAGTGAAGTTGGCCCCCCCACCTTGTTCAAATCAAACAAAATTGGTGTCAAACGTTTGTGCTACATTTGTGCAGCAGAAATTTTCGTTTGTGCCGCTATCGTTTTTAAGATATTAATGAGAGTTTCCTGAGGTCATCAGAGGTCAACCAGCCCCCCCACCTTGCCCAAACCAAACTGGTGCCGAACAATTCTGCTACGTTTGTGCTGCTCATATTTTTGTTTGTGCTGCTTTTGTTTTGAATAAATGAACAAAAAATTAAAGTTCAAAAGTTCAAGCAGCCCCCCCCCCCCACATTAACCGAATCAAACAAAACTGGTGTCAAACGTTAGTGCTACGTTTGTGCAGCAAAAATTTTCGTTTGTGCCGCTATCATTTTTACGGTATGTTCATGTGTTTACATAGGTTAAAGGTGTTTAGGATGAACTGGTAAAAAACAAACCTAGTGACACTTCCCTGGTTTGATCACCAGGGGGAGCTAGCAAACACATTGTACTTTGGAAGAAATGAACTCTGATGACCTCTGGAAAAAAGTATGAATATATTAAAAATGATAGCAGCACAAACGAAAGTTTTTGCTGCACAAACGGAGCACTAACGTTTGACACCAGTTTTGTTCGATTTGGTTAATGTGGGGGGGCTGCTTGAACTTTTGACCTTTCATTTTTTGTTCATATATTCAAAACAAAAGCAGCACAAACAAAAATTTGAGCAGCACAAACGTAGCAGAATTCTTAGGCACCAGTTTTGTTTGGTTTGGACAATGTGGGGGGGCTGGTTGACCTCTGATGACCTCTGGAAACTCTCATTAATATCTTAAAAACGATAGCGGCACAAACGATAATTTTTGCTGCACAAACCAGCACAAACGTAGCACAAACGTTTGACACCAATTTTGTTTGATTTGAACAAGGTGGGGGGGCCAACTTCACTCAGGTCTAGGCCTGTGACCAGGACAAGGGGGCATCCTCTACGCCTAGAGGAGAGGCGATTTTACCATCAACATAGACAAAGGTTCTTTACTGTAAGAGCAGTGAGACTATGGAACTCTCTGCCGCAGGAGGTTGTTATGGCGGACTCTATGTACATGTTCAAGAGAGGCCTGGATGCCTTTCTGGAGAGAAAA